>NW_027326453.1:0-238239 GCF_048164855.1 Canis lupus baileyi
AAAATGTAAACAGAACTTGAGGAATTGCTCCAGCCCTTTGGGAGTTCCCCGAGACCAGCCCTTAAAACTAAGCAAAAACCCACCTCGGGGTCCAAGTCCCTGCTCCGCTCTGTCGGGTATACTTGGACACAAGCTCGAGCTTGTAAATAAACCTTCGTGTGTTTGCATCAGTGTCAGCTTCTTGGTGGTTTCTCAGATTCGCAATCTTGGGCACAACAGTCTGAGATAAAAAAACAAAACCAAAAGAAGCTCGGACACAGGTAGAGTGAACACAGGGTTCTGAGAGCAGCGGCGGAGACCCGGGGGCTTGGGGGCTCTTCTCTGGAGGCCCCAGCAGACAGGGGGGTGGGATGCTCAGCCCCAGAGCCAGAGGACCTAGCATCCCCACCCGCATCCCGCCCATCAGGGCCGGGTCTCAGGGAGCAGCCCAGCGCTGCCCGCTTGAGCCCAGAGACGCTGATGCCCACCCCGCCTCTGATCCCCGCAGGATCAACTCCTAGGCAGATGTGCACCTGACAATCAGCACCACGGCCCATCCCCAGACCCCACACAGACCATTTGCTGCCGCCAAGTTGTTGGACCACAGAGGCTGCAGAGATTCAGCTCTGCCTGGAAAGTAGGGTCTAGATTCCTTTGTACACTGTGCTCATTTTAATTTATTTTCTTTGATTCTTTTTTATTAATTGCCTTATTTTATTTTTTTGTATGTACCTTATATATTTCTTTTTTTACTTTCATGGTACTTTAATTGTGTTTCATATTTTGGGATTTAGAATCTTTTAACAAGCAGGCTCAAATAATCTGGTTCTTTTTGGGAAGGGCAGTTGTTATTGTTTTTCTTGATTTTTCTTTTTCTTTCTTCTTTCTTTTTTGGAAAAAATAATGAGATTGAGAAATTCTCCTCCATAAAATAACATGAAGTAGTACTCACAGCCAGGAAGTTCATCAATAAACATATATGATGTCTAACTACAGTTTAAAACAATGATTATAAAGATAGCAGCTGGGCTGGAAAAAGAGCACAGAAGCAAACTAGAGAATCCCTTACTGTAGAAATAAAAGAACTTAAATCAAGTCAGTCCAACGTTAAAAATTCTATAACTGAGATGTAGTCCCAAGTGGAAGTCTTCAAAACAAGAAAGGTTATGGACCAAAGAGGCAGACTTAGGGAGTTCAGCCACTTATTAAAACTATAACATTCATATCATAGGAGACTCAGAAGATGAAGAGAGAGAAAAGGTGGACCTTGATCAGCCATTAGAAACGACAAATACCCACCATGTACTTCAAGGTGGATGGAACTGGAAGGTATTATGCTGAGTGAAGTAAGACAATCAGAGAAGGACAAACATTGTATGTTCTCATTCATTTGGGGAATATAGGTAATAGTGAAAGGGAATATAAGGGAAGGGAGTAGAAATGTGTGGGAAATATCAGAAAGGGAGGCAGAACATAAAGTCTTCTAATTCTGGAAATGAACTAGGGGTGATTGAATGGGAGGAGGGCAGGGGTGAGGATGAATGGGTGACGGGCACTGAGGGGGGCACTAGACGGGATGGGAACTGGGTGTCATTCTATATTTGGCAAATTGAACACCAATAAAAAATAAATTTATTATTAAAAAAAAGAAAGAGTGGCATCTGGGTGGCTGAGTTAGTTAAGCTTCTGCCTTAGGCTCAGATCATGATCCAGGTCCCAAGGCAGGCTCCCTGTTCAGCATGGAACCTGCTTCACCCTCTCCCTCTACCGCTCTCGCTCATGCTTTTTCTCCTCTCTCTCTCTCATATAAATAAATAACATCTTTGAAAAAAAATCAAACAAACCTAGAGGGAAGAGAAATCTCCCATGTAGAAGAATTTCAAAGAATTTGTGCAGACATTCCACCGTCAAGTTCATGAGCATAGCTTCCCATTCTTATGTGTGCAATACACGTAGTAACTACCTTCTACAAATATATTATGAAAAACCTAAAATAATAATGATAATACATTAATAATAATAAAAATAATAATAAAAATAACAAAAATAAATCAGTTTACTATGGAGAAAGCTGACAAACACTACCTTAGCAAGATGATCAGATCGATACCACGACTGATAAATCATGTGATAGTATCTATCCTTTATATGATATAATGAAAATGGCAGTAAATCTCTGTATATAATCCACAAAAACAGTTCAATCATGAGATAAACGACAGACATGTCCCAACTGAGGGAAATTTTTCAAAATACTCTCCTTCTCAAAGTGTTCCAGTTCAACAACAACAAGGAAAGGCTGAAAGACTGTCACAATCCAGAGGAGCCTAAGAAAAAATGAGGACAAATGGAATGTAATATGAGGGATGGTAACTTAGCAAAAACTAAGGAAATCTGAATAAAGTATGGTCTTTGGTTAATGCGACTATTTTAATATTGATTCATTAGCTCATATTTGTACCGTACTAATATAAGATATCAATAATTGGAGAAATTGAGTGCAAGTGCATGTGAATGCACTATACTATCTTCTCAATTTCCCTATAAATCTTTGTTTTTTTCCTAATAAATAAGATTTATTTTGAAAATTGACAAATGCATCAGGCTCCAAGTGTGAAGACATTTTAAGAATAGTTGAATTAACTTTTGCCTTATTCTTAAAGAGTTCCTTTGATGGAAACAAAGTAAGAATTTTAGATCAGAAGGAAAGAAAAACACTTATGAACACGTATAATGTCTCCTCAACCTGAAAAGCAGGAACGGATAATAAATAGCAAAAATCAGATAAAAATAATTCTAGTATAATAGACACCATACTGCAAGTGCATTTAAAATTAGCAATGGGGGATCCCTGGGTGGCGTAGCGGTTTGGCGCCTGCCTTCGGCCCAGGGCGCAATCCTGGAGACCCGGGATCGAGTCCCACGTCGGGCTCCCGGTGCATGGAGCCTGCTTCTCCCTCTGCCTGTGTCTCTGACTCTCTCTCTCTCTGTGACTATATTAAATAAGTAAAAAAATAAAATAAAAAAATAAAATTAGCAATGCATAACATTTATTTCCTTGACATTTGTCTTCCAAAGAGTTCACAGTGTTTCAGTGTCAGTTGAAATAGGGGAAGAATCTCAGGGAAGAATCCTTCACATAATAATAGGACCATTGGTAATAATGTCTCTCAGTTCATTCCAAATCCATAAAGATGCATTTCCTGATGAGTGACTGAACTGTGAAGAAAGAGATGAGAAACCCTTCCCTCTGAATTACTTGTGTCTGAATATTTTAACCATGGTACTACAGATAGTAGTAAATTATCCTTATTAACAGAAAATACATCTCAGATTGGAATCTGAGCAATCAGATGTGCAGAGATAAAACTCTATGACTCGCTCCTCAACTTTTAAAGACAAAGGAGAGCTTTTCTATGTACAAAGTCAGTTGTCAAGATAGCCTCAGGGAATAAGATTCTGCAACTTCGAATCCCGCTGCACAGCTGGGACGTTCGTGCTCCAGGTCTTCCTGATCCCAAATCACTTGGCCTGTTGCCCAACACAGGATGCCACGCTGAGGTTATTTGCAATTGCTCTCTTAGGAGCTCTGGGGAAGGGGGAAGGAGCTAGATCGGTGGGACAGGAAGCAAGGAGGCTGAGAAAATTAAGGTCATTCCAATTTAAATTCAGCATTAGCACACGCCCAGCCATCCCAGGCCCCTGTGAAGAAGAGCTGAAATTTACATTGCTTCAGTTACAGGAAAAAAACAAAAGTTTACAGCTTAATGTCTTAGAAAGCCCCACAATTGAATCAAAACTAAGCCCATGCCAAGGGCTGGAACCGTCTATTAGAATGAGAGCAGAGCTCAATACCCTTGAAGGCCCCATATCAAAATGTTAACAGAACTTGAGGAATTGCTCCAGCCCTTCTGGAGGTTCCCAAGATCAGCCCTTAAAACTAAGCTAAAACCCACCTCGGGGTCCAAGTCTCTGCTCCGCTGTGTTGGGAGTACTTGGACGCAAGCTCGAGTTTGGAAATCAACCCTTGTGTGTTTGCACTGGTGTCAGATACTTAGTGCTTTCTCGGATTCACAATCTTGGGCACAACACTCCCATGTCCCCTCCCACCTTGGCTGAACCCCTATCCCCTCCCACGCAGGGTGAAACTCAGTCACCTCCCCGCCCACAACAGCTGGGCACAAGCCGTCACACAGGTCCCACGGGCACGGTGGGTACTCCCGTCATCCCTGGACTCCCAGAGGAAGGAAGGAGGTTTCCGCAGGACACACTCCCATTGTGGCTCCAGGGCTCCCTGCCCAGCATGGCAGCTCGTGACAGGTCGGGGTCTGTATCCCTGGCGCCTGTTCCTCCTCCCTGGTTTTCCCACAACAAATGAATGAGGATGCCCTTTTCTTCTCCAGGGACATCACGAAAGTAGACCTGGACGTCAACAGGACGTTGGGCAGCCACATCATGTTTTAGTACTGCTAGGGGGTTGGGTGAGGCTGCTTGTACAGGGGGCTTTGGGGCCCCGGGGGCTTCTGGGTAGGGAAAACAGGGCCTCTGTGCCAGGGGGAGCAACGGCAGCCAACAACACACTGCTCAATGGTAGGGTGATTGGGATGACCACCGTGCCCACCCCCCGGGCCTCAGGGATGAGTAGGCCAGTGGGATGGGGCCTCCAGGGGTTGCCATGGGAGCTGACACCAAAAGGGATAGGGACGGCCCCATGAGAAGCAGGGGATGGGGTGGGGGATGTGGGGGGCAGGGACCGGACCTGGGGGCCAGGTGGCATGGCCGCGGCTGGAGCAGGACACACATCAATCCCATGAGGGTCGGATGGGTCAGAGTGACACCCACTCTCGGTACTTTATATATTTCTAAATTCTATGCATTTCATTTGAGACAATTTGCAATTTGAAAGCATACATATTATGATACCCCCAGATAATGCCCCCGGTCCAGCCAGGGACCTGCACTGACCACACCGTGCCCCAGGGGCAGGTGTCACAACAAACCCCAGACTGGGTTCGTCTTTAACTGTAGAAGTCTCCTTCTGCATCTTAGGGGAAGGAGATACCCTGTGTCCGCAGGCCCCCCACGACATCCCCCTCATTCCCCACTCCTACTCCACCCCCCTACATCATCATTCCCAATGGCATCCCACCTACACCATCCCCCTCACACCCACACAGCCCCACATAAACCCAACCCACACTCTACCCCAACACCATCCCCCTACACCTCCCCCACACTCCACCACAATCATACCCCTGCCCCCACATCATCCACCCCCACACCATTTACCCCCATCAAGGACCAGGTGCAGGTGACCCCTGTGGGACATGCTCAGCCTCCTGGCGTTTCTCTGCATACCCTGATCCCATCAAAAGCCCGGGTGTCTCAAAGAGTACCCAGGGGTTGCAGAGAGGAGGAAAGACAGGGAGCCCCTGACAGGGTGGGTGCAGGTGAGTGGTTCAGAAGATGCACCGTGCCCTGCCTCTGCCCACTGTCCCTCCTGGAGGGCGGCACACCCTGCACAGGACACCAGCCCCTAACCCATAGGGACCTGGGCTGATCTGGCCCTGGGCTCTGTGGGGGCTGAGTTGATTTGAGCCCCTCCAGGCCCAACACAAAGACTAATGGGATCCAGCCCCCCATGGCCCTGGCCAGTCCTGGATTCTGGCCCCAGGCTGAGCGAGCCCTCTCACAGCTGGATGTGGCCTCTTGGGCCCTGGGCGTACCCCACAGATCCAGGTCACTCACCTAGGGCGCCCTTTGGATCCTGGGACACCCCAGGGTGGGGAGAGCAGGAGTAGGCCGGTGGGCCCCACCCGCACCAACACCAGGAGGCAGGCTGCTCCAGGTGCTGGGGCCACTGGGAGCCCAAGGCCGGGGTCCACCTGCCCTGCAGGGACCCAGCGCAGGAGCCCATGAGCTGCAGGTCCAGGTCAGCTCTGCTGTCCTCAGAACCGTCTCTCAGGCTGAAACCTCAGTACATATGCCCCCACCCAGATTCCACACATGCTCCCAGGTGGGGGACTCCAGCACCCGCCCCCCCAACCCGTGTCATTCTTTCCCTCCCCTAAAGGACAGAAAGCCCCTCCCCAGGGGAAGTTCAGAATGGGGATGCAGTTTTGGGGGGCACAAAGCAGGGTTACATTGTTATGAGCTGATTTCCGATTAGGGTGTGCACAGCGGCCTGACTATGGTGGGGCAGCACCTTAAGCCATAAGCAGGTCATGTGGGGGTCATCCTGGAGGTGGCAGGTGTAGCATAAAATGGAATCAGTCCTGCTCTGCTTGTCCAGGGGTAGGAGATTTTTGTTAAATTTCCTGGGTCCCACACTTGCAGCTCACGCACCTGGGCCACCCTCACCAGGTGGACTCAGCCTGCACACCTTGTGGTGCGGGATCTCTCACACCAGCATGTGGAGGGCACCCTCCTTGCCCAAGTGAGTAGGGGATGGGTGAGCATGGGGCTCGGCCTGAAGGCCAGGCAGCACAGGAGACCGAGGAACCCAGCCCTGTCCCCACCCCAACTCCCACACAGAGGCAGCCCCTGGGCTCCCCGCCATGTGCACCCAGCTCCTCAGGAGCTCCCCTCATGGCGGCCCCGAGTTCTGGCTCCCTGCTGGAGAGGCATCGGGGAGAAGAGAAGCAGCCGCCATTGGCGGGCCGCACTTCCGGACATGAGAATGTGGCCGAGCTGGACCTTCCAGCTCAGTTGCCCCTCCAGTGGAATGTCACTGCACAAGTGAGCACCGGGTCGGCCAGGAGTGCCTGGCTAGCTGCCCAGCTCCAGCACCAGAAATGATATTTTGCCAACCATTTCGGCATCGGGGTGAGCCAGCCAGAGGATCCGATAGCTGCATGTGATAGCTGCATGTGATAGACACACACACACCCCAAAACCAACAAAAGTCAGAATCCCCCCAATGTTGTCAAACAGCTTCCGGATGATTCCATACACGACACTGTGGTCCCCAATAGTATACATGGAAGGCGGTATAAAGCATGACTGCAGAGGTGCGGGAGGTACGGAGATGTGACTGCTGGGTTTCAACAAGGAGCGCAGAGGGTCAGGAAGGTGGGGCCAATCCTAGGAAAGGATACCAGGTTGCTGTGAAGGCTACGGATGGTGAAATCTGTCCTCCTCCGTTTCAGCTTCTGGTTTTCCTCCTAAATGCCATTTTCCTCAATCATAATAGCAAAAATTAATTTTATGTTTTTAAATTTCTTTTTATTGGAGTCCAATTTGTATGAATTCTTTCTTCAGCAATGGTGTCATTCAGGATAGAAGGAGAGAGAAAGATTGTCCCAGAAAAGCAAAATATAAAGGAGTTCAGGACCACTTAACCAGTCCAGTAAGGAATTTTAAGAGGGACTGATCTAGTGGGTGAAAAAAAGAGACCAAAAGCAACAAAGACTACAAAGGACCAGAGAACGTCACCAGAAACACCAACTCTACCGGTAACAAAAAGGCAATAAGTTCATATCTTTCAATAATCACTCTGAATGCTGATAGACAAAATGCTCCAATCAAATGATAGAGGGTATCTGAGTGGCTTAAAAAGCAGGATCCGGGATGCCTGGGTGGCACAGGGGTTGAGCCTCTGCCTTTGACTCAGGGTGTGATCCTGGAATCTGGGATCCAGTCCCATATTGGGCTCCTGGTGGGGAGCCTGCTTCTCTCTCTGCCTAATTTTCTGCCTCTCTCTCTCTCTCTCATCTCTCTCGCTCATAAATAAAATCGTTATTAAAAAAACCAGATCCATCGGTATGCTGCCTACAAGATGCTCACGTTAGACCTATAGACACCGGGAGATTGAAAGTAGGGCGTGGAAAACCATCTATAAATGTAATGGTTATCAAAAGAAAGCTGGAAGACCCATACTTATATCAGACTAACTAGATTTGAAACCAAACCCTGGGAGACCCCTGGTGGTACAGTGGTTGAGCATCTGCCTTCAGATCAGGGGGTGATCCTGGGATCCAAGGATCGAGTCCCACATTGGCCTCCCTTTGGGGAGCCTGCCTGTCCTTCTGCCTATATTTCTGCCTCTGCTTCTCTATGTATCTCTCATGAATAAATAAATAAAATATTTACATTTCAATAAAGAAAGAACAAATACTGTAAAAAGCGATGAAGAAGGGCATTATTTCATAATTTAAAAGACCCTCTATCAAGATCAAAAAACTAAATATTTATGCTGCCAACATGGGAGTACCTAAATATAGAAACCAATTAACAACAAACGTACAGAAACTCACTGATGATAATACAATGACAGGGGATTTTAACAACCACTTATGGCAATGGACCGATTGTCTATAGAGAAAATCAACAAGGGAGAAATAGCCTTGACACACTGGACCACAGGGACTCAACAGATATAGTCTGAATATTTCAACCTAAAGCAGAATACACATTCCTTTCAAGTGCACATGGGACATTCTCCAGAACAGATTATATCATGGCCCACAAATCAGCCATCAACAGGTACAACAGGTACAAGAAGGTTGATAGCACATCCTGTACATTTTCGGACCACGACGCTATGAAAATCGAAGTCGACAGTAAGAAAAAATTTGGACATAGCAAAAATACGTGGAGATTATGAACATCCTACTAGAGAATGAATGGAGCAACCAGGAAATTAGAGAGGAAATTTAAAACAAATGAAAATGAAAACATGTTTCTCCAAATGTCTGGGATGTAGCAAAGGCAGTCCTAAGAGGGAAGTACATAGCAATACAGGCCTACCTCAAGAAACAAGAAATCTCCAATACACAGCCTAACCCTACACCTTAAGGAGCTGGAAAAGGAATAGCAAACAATGCCTAAAGGCTATAGAAGAGGGGGAAAAATGAAAGCAGAAATAAACAATACAGAAACAACAAAGCAGTAGAATGGAATAATGAAACAAAGGGATGGTTCTTCAAAACAATTAAGAAAATGGATCAAGCCCTAGCCACCCTTATCAATGAGAAAAGAGAAAAGACCTAAATAAATAAAACCACAAATGAGAGAAGAGAGATCACAATCAACACCAGAAAAATTAGACAATTATAAGGGAATACTATGAAAGCTTATACGTTAACATACTGGGAGACCTTGAGGAAATGGACAAATGCCTAGAAATGTGCAAATGAGTAAAACTGAAATAGGAAGAAATAGAAAATGTGAACAGACCCATAACTAGCAAAGGAATTGAATTAGCAATGCACCTGGGTGCCTCATTGGTTGAGCATCGGCTTTGGCTCAGGTCATGATCCCGGGGTCCTCGGGAATCAAGTCCCACATCAGGTTCCCCGCATTGTGCCTCAATTTCCCTCTGCCTATACCTCTGCCTCTCTGTGTCTCTCACGAATACATAAATATAATCTTTAAAAAAGAAAAAAGATGAAAAGATGAGAAAGGACCCAAATAAAATCACAAATGAGAAAAGAGAAATAACAACCAACACTAGAGAAACACAAACGATTATAAGAGAACATTATGAAAAATTATATGCCAGCAACCTAGAACCTGGAAGAAATAGATCAATTCCTAGAAATATATAACACAGCAAAAATGAAAAAGGAAGAAATAAGAAACTTGAACAGACAGATAACCAGCAAAGAAACTGAATCAGCAATCAAGGGTCTCCCAACAGGAGATGCTTAGAACAATAGAACAGAATGGAAATCCGAAACAAGATACAAACCTGTAACTCTATGATCCATTAATCAACAAAAAGGCAGGAAGGAATATCCAAAGGCAGAAAGACAGTCTCATCAACAAACCCTATCCCTGACCCCAGGATAAGAACAAATGGTGTTTGGAAAACCAGGCAGCCACATGCAAAATAATGAAACTGGACCACTTTCTTACACCATATATATAAAAAATGAATTCAAAATGGATGAAAGACCTAAAAGTGAGACCTGAAACCATACAAAGAAGAAAAGATAGGCAGCAACATCTTTGACATTGGCCATTGGATCTTCTTTCTAGATATGTCTCTGAGGTGAGGGAAACAAAAGCAAAAATACTATTGGGACTTCATCAAATTGAAAAGCTTCCACAAAGTGAAGGAAACAACCAAAGCTAAAAGGCAACAAACAAAATGAGAGGCGATATTTGTAAACAATACATCCAATAAAGAGTTAGTATGCAAAATACATAAAGCAAATATAAATCTCAGCATCCTAAACACAAATTATACAACTGCAGATGGGCAGAAGACATGAATGTACTTTGTCTCTGACAAGACATCCAGATGGCCACCAGACACACAGAAAGACACTCAGCGTCACCCATCATCAGGGAAATGCAAACCAAAACCACAATGAGATGTCACCTGACGTCTGACAGCTGCCAGAATGGCTAAAATTAACAACACAAGAAACTATAGGTGTTGGTGAGGCTATGGAGAAGGGGGATCCTCCTTACACTCCTGGTGGGCATGTGAAAATGTGCAGCCACTGTGGAAAACAGTGTGGAGCGTCCTCGAAAATTTAAAAATAGGGGATCCCTGGTGGTGCAGCGGTTTGTCTCCTGCTTTTGGCCCAGTGCGTGAACTTGGAGACCCAGGATCGAAATCCACATCGGGATCCAGGGACTCCTGTCAGGGTGATGCAGGCCCAGGGGCTCCTATCAGGGTGATTCAGGGTTATGCGGGCCCAAGGGCTGCTGTCAGGGTGATGCGGGCCCACATCTTTCTGAAGCCTCCCCGAGGGTCCTGAGGCGGCCCAGGGGCTCCTGTCAGCGTGGATGCGGGCCCACAATTTCCTGAAGCCTCCCCGTGGGTCCTGAGATGGCCCAGGGGCTCCTGTCCGGGTGGATTCTGCCCCAAATCTTCCTGAAGCCTCACCGCAGGTCCTGAGGAAACCGGGACTCCTATCAGCATGAACACCGCCCAATGTCCCCCTGAAGACTGCCCGCGGGTCCTGAGGAGGCTGCAGCTCACCAGGGTGGATGCGTACCCAAGTCCTCCTCAGGCCTCCCCAGCAGAGTCAGGCTCCTTTTAGTGCAGACAGAGGAGGCCGACTGGGCATGCGCACCCCCTGGGTGGGGCCTGGGCTCGGGCGCCCCCTGCGGGATGCTCAGGCACTGCAGGAGGCCCTGCAGGAGGCAGCGGGGGTTCCCGGGGCCACACCTGCCTCCTCCCAGGCTCCAGCTATGGCCTGTTAGTTTTGGAAACGTCTCATTGAAACGGAGCCCAACACCCAGCTTCCCCAGAAATACTTAAGGACAAGGAATTGGTGCCCACAGGACATGAAATGAAATGTGGACCAGACTTTTACCACGTCCTGCAAAACTCACTCAACCCTTTCCACTGTGGGAGGGACTGCAGGCTGGTGCAGCTGCCCTGGAAACAGTGTGGAGGCTCATCAGGAAGTTACAAATAGAGCCACCCTGTGACCAGCAGGTGCAGGACCTGGAGCTCAATCCGAAGATATAAATGCAGTGAGACTCGGGACACCTGTACCCCAATGTCCACAGCTGCCGGGTCCACAGTAGACACACTGTGGGAGGAGCATCAGTGCCCTCTGGCAGATGATGGATAAAGAGGATGGGAGATAGATAATGGTCATAGAGAGAGGAATGGAATGAAACTATCAAAGAGAAGGAAATCTTGCCATTTGCAATGACGTGGATAGTACTAGAGGGATCATGTTAATTGAAATAAGTCAGTCGGGAAAGAGAATAACCAGGTGGTGTCATTCATACGTGGAATTAAAGAAGCAAACCAGATGAACATCTGGAAGGAAAAACAAATAAGATGAAAACAGATGTAGGAAATACAGACTCTTAATAATAGGAAACAAACTGAGGGTCGCTGGAGGGGAGGGGAGGGAGGAGAGGATAACAGTCGACAGGCATGAAGGAGGGCACGTGATGTCACGAGGACTGCTGTTATCTCCAACTGGTGAATCCCTGAATTCTTCCTCTGAAAGTATAATACATTATACATTAATTAATTGGGTTAAATTAAATTAAGATAAAAAAATCAGTTGTATCAGAATACATTTCCATCTGGACTCTCTGTTTTGCTCTTTCAGCTTATGCCGGGACCACCCCCCGAGGGTCTGGTTTGTTTAAGTAGGCGCCACACCTAGTCCATGGCCCCGGCCAGGGCTAGAACTCACGACCCCTGAGATCAGGACCAGAGGAGAGGTCAGGAGTCGGATGCTTAACCGATGGAGCCAGCCGGGGGCCTGAGAAACACACTGCTTTATCCTGTGTCTCTGTGACATCCTTTGAAATAGGAAAGTGCTGCATCCTGCTCTGTCCTGCTTCTCCAATACTGAGGTATTTGTGGGGGCGGATGGATGTTAGGGAATTTTGTCCTATTTCTAAGATCTGCCACCATGATTTTGATAGGAATGACATTGAAACTGAGGGTGGCTTCAGGAACTGCGGATATTTTCACAAGATGGGGCTCCCACCCCACGAGCCCAGGCCGGCCTCCCAGAGCCTGGAATGGCTCAGTACACAAGTGTTGTGCTCCTTTGGTTCAGTCTCATTATTTATTTTCCTTGATGCTCCTGAGAAGGGAGTCACGTCCTTCCTTTCCTTCCTGCGTGCTCATTGTCAGGACACAGCAAGGTTACTCTGCTCTGTAGTGTCAGTTTAGGTCCCGTGACTTTACTGAACTCACTCCTTAGTTCTAACAGGTTTTGGTGGAGGCTCTCGGGTTTCCTGTTTCTAGTACATGTCTTCAGCATATAGGGACAGTGTGACGTCCCTCTTCCAGATGTGGAACCTTTGTGTTTACAGCTTAATGTCCTAGAAAGCCCAGCAATGGAATAAAAACAGAGCCCAGGCCAAGGGCAGGAAGCCCCTATTAGAATGAGAACAGAGCTCAATGCCCAAGAAGTCCCCATATCAAAATGTAAACAGGACTTGAGGAATTGCTCCAGCCCTTCTGGAGGTCCCCGAGACCAGCCCTTAATACTAAACTAAAACCCACCTCAGGGACCAAGTCCCTGCTCCGCTGTGTTGGGTATACTTGGACACAAGCTCAAAAATGGAAATGAACCCTCGTGTGTTTGCATCGGTGTCGGCTTCTCGGTGGTTTCTTGGATTCACAATCTTGGGCACAACAGTCTGAGATTAAAAAACAAAACCAAAAGAAGCTGGAACACAGGCAAAATAAATGCAGGGTATGGAAAGAAACGGCGGAGACCCGGGGGCTTGGGGAATCTTCTGTGAAGGCCCCTGCAGACTGGGGAGCGGGATGCTCAGCCCCAGAGCCACAGTACCCAAGTCCCCACCGGCCTCTGGCCCAGTCTCAGGGAGCAGCACAGCGCCGCGTGCTGGAAGCCAGAGGCCCTGATGTCCACCCCGCCTCTGACCCCACAGGTGCATCTCCCAAGCAGATGTGCATTGGAGAACCAGCGCCATGGCCCATCCCCAGACCCCGCACAGACCACCCGCTACCACCAAGTTGTGGAACCACAGAGGCTGCAGAGCTTCATCTTCAGCTCTGCCTGGAAAGTAGGGTCTAGCCTCCTTTGTACTTTGTGCTTTATATTCATGTATTTTCTTTGATTCTTTTTTCTTATATGCCTTATTTTAATTTTTATGTATGTACCTTATATATTTCTATTTTTACTTTTATGGCATTTTGTGTTTCTTTTTTTAATTATTTAAAATTTATTTATGATAGTCACAGAGAGAGAGAGAGAGAGAGAGAGAGAGAGAGAGGCAGAGACACAGGCAGAGGGAGAAGCAGGCTCCATGCACCGGGAGCCCAACGTGGGATTCAATCCCGGGTCTCCAGTATTACACCCTGGACCAAAGACAGGCGCTAAACCGCTGTGCCACCCAGGGATCACTTTAATTATGTTTCTTATTTTGGGATTTAGAATCTTTTAACAAGCAGGCCAAAATAATCTGGTGTTTGTTTGTTTGTTTTTTGGAGGGCAGTTGTTATTGTTTTTCTTGGTTTTTCTTTTTCTTCCCTCATTCTTTTCTGGAAAAAACAATGAGATTGAGAAATTCACCTCCATAAAATAACATGTGGTTCTACTCACAGCCAGGAAGTTCATTAATACACATATATGATGTCTAACTACAGTTTAAAACAATGATTATAAAGATAGCTGCTGGGCTGGAAAAAGAGCACAGAAGAAAACTAGAGAATCCCTTACTGTAGAAATAAAAGAACTAAAACCTAGTCAGGCCAACGTTAAAAATGCTATAACTGAGATGCAGTCCCAAGTGGAAACCTTAAAAACAAGAAAGGTTATGGACCATAGAGGCAGATTTAGGGAACTCAGCCACTTATTAAAACAATAACATTCATATCATAGGAGACTCAGAAGATGAAGAGAGAGAACAGGTGGGCCTTGCTCAGCCATTAGGAACGACAAATACCCACCATTTGCTTCAACGTGGATGGAACTGGAAGGTATTATGCTGAGTGAAGTAAGTCAATTGGAGAAGGACAAACATTGTATGTTCTCATTCATTTGGGGAATATGGATAATAGTGAAAGGGAATATAAGGGAAGGGAGAAGAAATGAGTCGGAAATATCAGAAAGGGAGACAGAACATAAAGACTCCAAACTCTGGGAAATGAACTAGTGGTGATGGAAGGGGAGGAGGGTGGTGGGTGGGAGTGAAAGGGTGACGGGCACTGAGGGGGGCACTTGACGGGATGAGCACTGGGTGTTATTCTGTATGCTGGCAAATTGAACACCAATAAGAAAATAAATTTATTATTAAAAAAGAAAGAAAGAAAGAAAGAAAGAAAGAAAGAAAGAAAGAAAGAAAGAAAGAAAGAAAGAGAAAGAAAGAAAAGAAGAAAGAAAGAAAGAAAGAAAGAAAGAAAGAAAGAAAGAAAGAAAGAAAAAAGAAAGAAAGAGTGGAACCTGGGTGGTCATTCAGTTAAGCTTCTGCCTTAGGCTCAGATCAAGATCCAGGTCCCAAGTCAGGCTCCCTGTTCAGCAGGGAACCTGATTCTCCCTCTCCCTCTGCCCCTCTCGCTCATGCTTTTTCTCTTCTCTCTCTCACAAATAATTAAATAACATCTTTGAAAAAGAAACAAACCCAGAAGGAAGAGAAATCTCCCATGTAGAAGAATTTCAAACAATTTCTGTAGACATTCCATCCTCTAGTTCATGAACATAGCTTCTCACTCTTATGTGTGCAATACACATAGTAAATTGCTTCTACAAAATATATTATGAAAAACTTAAAATAATAATGATAATAATAATAATAATAATAAAGAATCACTTTACTACGGAGAAAGCTGACAAACACCTCAGCAAGATGACCAGATCGATACCAAGACTGATAAATCATGTAGATAGTATCTATTTTTATATGATATAATGAAAATGGGAGTATATCTCTGTATATAATCCAAAAAAACAGTTCACTCATGAGATAAACAACAGACATGTCCCAACTGAGGGAAATTTTACAAAATATTCTACTTCTCAAAGTTTTCCAGTTCAACAACAACAAGGAAATGCTGAAAGACTGTAACAATCGAGAGGAGCCTAAGAAAACAGGAGGACAAATGGAATGTGATATGAGGGATGGTAACTTAGCAAAAACTAAGGAAATCTGAATAAAGTATGGTCTTTGGTTAATGCGACTATTTTAATATTGATTCATTAGCTCATATTTGTACCGTACTAATATAAGATATCAATAAATGGAGAAATTGAGTGCAAGTGCATGCGAATGCTCTGTACTATCTTCTCAATTTCCCTGTAAATCTTTGTTTTTTTCATAATAAATAAGATTTATTTTGAAAATTGACTTAAATTAATCAGGCTCCAAGTGTGAAGACATTTTAAGAATCATTGAATGAACTTTTGCCTTATTCTTGAAGAGTTCCTTCTATGGGAACAAAGTAAGAATTTTATATCAGAAGGAAAGAAAAACACTTATGAACACGTATAATGCCTCCTCAACCTGAAAAGCAGGAACGGATAATAAATAGCAAAAATCAGGGGATCCCTGGGTGGCGCAGTGGTTTAGCGCCTGCCTTTGGCCCAGGGCGCGATCCTGGAGACCCGGGATCGAATCCCACGTCGGGCTCCCGGTGCATGGAGCCTGCTTCTCCCTCTGCCTGTGTGTCTGCCTCTCTCTCTCTCTGTGTGTGTGACTATCATAAATAAACAAAAAGAATTAAAAAAAATCTAAAAATAAATAAATAAATAAATAAATAAATAAATAAATAAATAGCAAAAATCAGATAAAAATACTTCTATTATAATAGACACCATATTGCAAGTGCATTTAAAATTAGCAATGCATAACATTTATCTCCTTGACATTTGTCTTCCAAAGAGTTCACAGTGTTTCAGTGTCAGTTGAAACAGGGGAAGAATCTCAGGGAAGAATCCTTCACATAATAATAGGACCATTGGTACTAATGTCTCTCAATTATTTCCAAATCCATACAGATGCATTTCCTGATGAGTGACTGAGCTGTGAAGAAAGAGATGAGAAACCCTCATCCCTCTGAATTACTTGTGTCAGAATATTTTAACCATAGTACTACAGAATGTAAATTATCCTTATTAACAGGAAATACGTCTCAGATTGGAATCTGAGCAATCAGATGGGCAGAGAAAAAACGCTTTGACTCGCTCCTCATCTTTTAAAGACAAAGGAGAGGTTTTCTATGTACAAAGTCAGTTGTCAAGACAGCCTTAGGGAATAAGAGCCTGCAGCATCGAATCCCACTGCACAACTGGGATGCCCGCGCCCCAGATCTTCCTGATCCCAAATCCCTGGGCCTGTCCCCCAACACACACTGCCAGGCTGAGGTCATTTGCAATTGCTCTCTTAGGAGCTCCGGAGAAGGGTGAAGGAGCTAGATAGGATGGGAAGGGATGCAAGGAGGCCAAGAAAATGAAGGCCTATCCACTTTACGTTCAGCGTTTGAACAAATCCAGCCATCACAGGCCCCTGTGAAGAAGAGCTGAAATTTACATTGCTTCAGTTACAGGAAAAAAACAAAAGTTTACAGCTTAATGTCCTAGAAAGCCCCCACAATAGAATAAGAACTGAGCCTACGTCAAGGGCTGGAAGTGCCTATTAGAATGAGAACAGAGCTCAATGCCCTTGAAGGCCCCATATCAAAATGTAAACAGAACTTGAGGAATTGCTCCAGCCCTTCTGGAGGACCCCGAGACAATCCCTTAAAACTAAGTTAAAACCCACCTCGGGGTCCAAGTCCCTGCTCTGCTGTGTTGGGTGTACTTGGACGCAAGCTCAAGTTTGGAAATCAACCCTGTGTGTTTGCATTGCTGTCAGCTCCTTAGTGGTTTCTCGGATTCGAAATCTTGGGCACAACACCCCCATGTCCCCTCCCACCTGGGCTGAACCCCTATCCCCTCCCACCCAGGGTGACACTCAGTCACCTGCCCGCCCACAACAGCTGGGCACAGGCCGTCACACAGGTCCCACGGGCATGGTGGGCACTCCCGCCGTCCCTGGCCTCCCAGAGGAAGGAAGGAGGTTTCGGCAGGACACATTCCCATGGTGGCCCCAGGCCTGCCTGCCCAGCATGGCAGCTTGTGAGAGGTCAGGTCTGTGTCCCTGACACCTGCTCCTCCTCCCCGGTTTTCCCACAGGAAATGAAGGAGGATGCCCTTGTCTCCTCCTAGGACATCAGGCAGGTAAACCTGGACGTCAACAGGACGTTGGGCAGCCACATCATGTTTTAGGACTGCTAGGGGGTCAGGTGAGGCTGCTGGGCCAGGGGGCTTCGGGGCCCCGGTGGCTTCTGGGTAGGGAAAACGGGGCCTCTTAGGCCAGGGGAGCAACAGCAGTCAACAAGTCACCACTCCATGGTAGGGTGGTGGGGATGACCACCGTGCCCACACCCCTGGGGCCTCAGGGATGAGGAGGCCACTAGGATAGGGCCTCCAGGGGTTGCCATGGGAGCCGAACACCATAGGGGAGAGGGACAGCCCCTTGAGAAACAGGGGACGGGGTGGGGGATGTGGAGGGGCAGGAACTGGACCTGGGGGCCAAGCAGCATGGCCATGGCTGAAGCAGGACACACATTGATCCTATGAGAGTCAGATGGGTCAGAGTGACACCCACTCTCAGTGCTTTATATATTTCTAAATTCTATGCCTTTAATTTGAGACAATTTGCAATTTGAAAACATACAAATTATGATGACCCTCAGATAATGCCCCCAGTCCAGCCAGGGCCCTGCACTGACCACTCCACGACTCAGGGGCAGGTGTCACAAGAAACCCCAGACTGGGTTCGTCTTTAACTGTAGAAGTCTCCTTCTGCATCTTAGGGGAAGGAGATACCCTGTGTCCACAGGCCCCCGACGACATCCCGCTCATTCCCCACTCCCACATCATTCCCCTACATTATCATGCCAAATGGGATCCCACCTACACCATCCCCCTCACACCCACACAGCCCCACACAATCCCCACCCAGACTATACCACAACACCATCCCCCCTACACCATCCCCACACTCCACCACAATCATACTTTTGCCCCCACACCATCTACCCCGAGCAAGGACCCAGTACAGGTGCCCCCTGTGGGACATGCTCAGCCTCCCCGGGGTTCTCGGCATTAGAGAACCATTCCCATTAGAGAACCTGATCCCATTAGAAGCTTGGGTGTCCCATAGAGTACCCAAGGGTTGCAGGGAGGAGGAAAGACAGGGAGCCCCCGACAGGGTGGGTGCACCTGAGTGGTGCAGAGGATGCGTCATGCCCTGCCTCTGCCCACTGTCCCTCATTTAGGGCGGCACACCCTGCACAGGACACCAGCCCCTAACCCAGTGGGACCTGTGCTGACCTGGCCCTGGGCTCTGTGGGGGCTGAGTTGATTTGAGCCCCCACCAGGCCCAACACAAAGACTAATAGGATCCAGCCCCCCATGGCCCTGGCCAGCCCTGGAATCTGGCCCCGGGCTGAGCGAGGCCTCTCACAGCTGGATGTGGCCTCTTGGGCCCTGGGCGTACCCCACAGATCCAGATCGCTGACCTAGGGTGCCCTGTGGATCCTGGGACACCACAGGGTGGGGAGGCAGGGGTAGGCCGGTGAGCCCCACCCGCACCCACACCAGGAGGCAGGCTGCTCCAGGTGCTGGGGCCCCAAGGACCCTGAGGCCGGGGACCAAGTGCCCTTCGAGGACCCATCACAGGAGCCCATGGGCTGCAGGTCCAGGTCAGCTCTGCTGTCCTAAGAACCGTCTCTCAGGCTAAAACCTCAGGACACATGTCCCCACCTGGATTCCACACATGCTCACAGGTGGGGGACTCCAGCACCCGCCCCCCCAACCCATGTCATATGTGCCCTCCCCTAAAGGACAGAATGGTCTCCCTCCCCAGGGAAGGCACGCACCCTCAGCTCTGAGCCCATTTGCTGTAGAAAGTAAATAAAGTGTTGTGGTGGGAAAATGCACAGCCAGCCCATTTCTGTGTCTCCCAGAAAACTGTGCACGGGGCTTAGAGAGACCCCCAGAGAGGAAGAGGGGGCACCACCCAGGCCCCACCAGCCCCTGCAGAGGCGCTGCCATGCACACACAGCCGACTTCCCCATGTGCCTTGCAGGGGTGGCCAGACGCCAGGGTCAGGACCTGACAGACTTTACTGGGACTCAGGCTATGCCCCGCAGGCCAGGAGGGGTGGGACAGAGTGACAGCCAGGAAGCCTCAGGTCACCAGGGTCTGTGCAAAGCCACCCGGAGGTCTGTGCTCCCTCTGTCCAGGGGGCAGGGGCTGGCTGGGTTCCGGGGCAATTCCTCCACCCATCATCCCCGTGCCTGTGTGCCTGGGGCAGAGAGGGCCTGCGCGGTGGTCAGCATGGCCCTGGAAGGGATGTCAGGACAGCAGTCCCTTGTGTTGTGCCCAAGATTGTGAATCCAAGAAACCACCAAGGAGCCAACACCGATGCAAACTCCCGAGGGTTTCTTTACAAGCTGGAGCTTGTGTCCAAGTGCACCCAACACAGCGGAGCAGGGACTTGGACCCCGAGACTAAAAGGCGTAGTAGCTTTATAGGGGCCAGTGCACATGCATATGCAGAAAGTTGCACAGTCATGTCGGTTCACACGCAGGTGGCCGATTGAATTACACCTTACCCTATAGTATCCACTTGAGCTGGCGTATTACTTTGGTTAGAATCGGGGCACAGTTTTGGGGGGCACAAAGCAGGGTTACATTGTTATGAGCTGATTTCTGATTAGGGTGAGCCCAGTGGCCTGACTAGGTTGGGGCAGTGTCTTAAGCCATAAGCAGGTCATGTGGGGGTCATCCTGGAGATGGCGGGTGTAGCACAAAATGGAAACAGTCTTGCACTGCTTGTCCAGGGCTAGGAGATTTTTGTAAAATTTCTTGGGTCCCACACTTGCAGCTCACGCACCTGAGCCACCCTCACTAGGTGGACTCAGCGTGCACACCTTGTGGTGTGGGATCTCTCACACCAGAGTGTGGAGGGCACCCTCCTTGCCCGAGTGAGTAGGGGCTGGGTGAGCATGGGGCTCGGCCTGAAAGCCAGGCAGCACAGCAGACCGAGGAAACCCAGCCCCATCCCCACCCCAACTCCCACACACAGGGAGCCCCTGCGCTCCCCGTCATGTGCACCCAGCTCCTCAGGAGCTCCCCCCAGAGTGGCACCGAGGTCTAGCTCCCTGCTGGAGAGGCATCCGGGAGAAGATAATCAGCCAGCGCATGGCACGACCCACTGCCGCACATGGGAATATGGCCAAGCCGGACCTTCCGGCTCAGCTAACCCTCCAGCGGAAAGTCACTGCACGAGCGAGCCCTGGGTCTGCCAGGAGAGCCTAGCTATCTGCCCAGCACCAGCACCAGAAATGATGTTGTGCCAACCGTTTTGGCATTTGGGTGACCCAGCCAGAGGATCCAATAGCTGCACATGATAGCTGCATGTGATAGAGACACACACACCACAAAACCAACAAAAGTCGGAATCCCCCCAATGTTGTCTAACACCAGCCGGATGATTCCATACACGACGCTGTGGTCCCAAATAGGATACATGGAAGACACAATAAACCACGACAGCAGAGGTGCTGGAGGCACAGAGATGTGCCTGCTGGGTTCCAACAAGGAGCACAGAGGGGAAGGAAGCATCCTACGGAGGGGAGGCCCCTCCTTGGAAAGGTCATCATGTCCCTGTGAAGGCTACAGATGGAGAAATCTGTCCTCCTCTCTTTCAGCTTCTGGTTTTCCTCCTACATGCCATTTTCCTCAATCATAAGACCAAAAATTTATTTTATGTTTTTAAATTTCTTTTTATTGGAATCCAATTTGTATGAATTCTTGCTTCAGCAAGGGTGTCATTCAGGAGAGAAGGAGAGAGAACAATTTTCCCAGACAGGCAAAATATAAAGGAGTTCATGACCACTTAAACATTCCAGTAAGGAATTTTAAGAGGGACTCTTCTAGTGGGGGGGAAAAAGAGAACAAAAGCAACAAAGACTAGAAAGGCCCAGAGAACGTCACCAGAAACATCAACTCTTCCGGTAACACAAAGGCACAAAGTTCATATCTTTGAATAATCACTCTGAATGCTGATAGACTAAATGCTTCAATCAAAAGATATAGGGTATCAGAGTGGCTTAAAACACATGATCCGGGATGCCTGGGTGGCTCAAGGCGTTGAGCATCTGCCTTTGACTCAGGCTGTGATCCTGGAGTCTGGGATCGAGTCCCATATTGGGCTCCTGGTGGGGAGCATGCTTTTCTCTCTGCCTAATTTTCTGCCTCTCTCTCTCTCTCTCTCTCTCTCTCTTTCTCATAAATAAAATCGTTATTAGAAAAACAAGATCCATCTGTATGCTGCCTACAAGATGCTCAAGTTAGACCTATAGACACCAGCAGATTGACAGTCAGGGGAGGGAAAATCATCTACCACGCTATGGATATCAAATGAAAGCTGGAGGGATCCCTGGGTGGCGCAGCGGTTTGGCGCCTGCCTTTGGCCCAGGGCGTGATCCTGGAGACCCAGGATCGAATCCCACATCGGGCTCCCGGTGCATGGAGCCTGCTTCTCCCTCTGCCTGTGTCTCTGCCTCTCTCTCTCTCTCTCTCTGTAACTATCATAAATAAATAAAAAAATTAAAAAAAAAAACCAAACAAAAAAAAACAAATGAAAGCTGGAGGACCCGTACTTATATCAGACAAATGAGATTTTAAACCAAACCCTGGGGGACACCTGGTGGCTCAGTGGTTGAGCATCTGCCTTCGGCTCAGAGTGTGATCCTGGGATCCCAGGATCAGCCTCCCTTTGGGGAGCCTACCTCTCCCTCTGCCTATGTTTCTGCCTCTGCTTCTCGGTGTATCTCTCATGAATAAATAAATAAAATATTTATATTTCAAAAAAAGAACAAATACTGTAAGAAGTGATGAAGAAGGGCATTATTTCATAATTAAAAAGACTCTCAAGAACAAACAACTAAATATTTATTTTCTGCCAACATGGGAGTACCTAAATATAGAAACCAATTAAAAACAAACATACAGAAACTCACTGATAATAATACAATGACAGGAGATTTTAATAACCACTTATGGCAATGGACCGATCGTCTATACAGAAAATTAACAAGGGAAAAATAGCCTTGACAGGGTGGACCACAGGGACTTAACAGATATAGTCTGAAAATTTCTTCCTAAAGCAGAATAAACATTCCTTTCAAGTGCACATGGGACATTCTCCAGAACAGATCATTCATGGCCCACAAATCAGCCCTCAACAGGTACAACAGGTACAAGAAGGTTGATATCACACCCTGTACATTTTCGGACCAGGACGCTATGAAACTCGAAGTCGACAGTAAGAAAAAATTTGGACAGACCAAAAATACGTGGAGATTATGAATATCCTACTAGAGAATGAATGGAGCAACCAGGAAATCAAAGAGGAAATTTAAAACAAATGAAAATGAAAACATGTTTCTCCAAACGTCTGGGATGTAGCAAAGGTAGTCCTAAGAGGGAAGTACATAGCAATACAGGCCTACCTCAAGAAACAAGAAATCTCCAATACACAGCCAAACCCCACAACTTCAGGACCGGGAAAGGATAGCAAACAATGCCTAAAGGCTATAGAAGAGGGGGAAAAAAAGATGAGAGCAGAAATAAACAATACAGAAACAACAAAGCAGTAGAATGGAATAACAAAACAAAGGGTCGGTTCTTCAAAACAATTAAGAAAATGGATCAAGCCCTAGCCACCCTTATCAATGAGAAAAGAGAAAATACCTAAATAAATAAAACCACAAATGAGAGAAGAGAGATCACAATCAACACCAGAAAAATAAGACCATTTTAAGGGAATACTATAAAAGCTTATACACTAACATACTGGGAGACCTGGAGGAAATGGACAAATGCCTAGAAATATACAAATCAGTAATACTGAAATAGGAAGAAATAGAAAATGTGAACAGACCCATAACTAGCAAAGGAATTGAATCAGCAATGCACCTGGGTGCCTCATTGGTTGAGCATCGGCTTTGGCTCAGGTCATGATCCCAGGGTCCTCGGGAATCAAGTCCCACATCAGGTTCCCCGCATGGAGCCTCAATTTCCCTCTGCCTATACCTCTGCCTCTCTGTGTCTCTCACGAATACATAAATATAATCTTTAAAAAAGAAAAAAGATGAAAAGATGAGAAAGGACCCAAATAAAATCACAAATGAGAAAAGAGAAATAACAACCAACACTAGAGAAACACAAACGATTATAAGAGAACATTATGAAAAATTATATGCCAGCAACATAGAACCTGGAAGAAATGGATCAATTCCTGGAAATATATAACATAGCAAAATGAAAAAGGAAGAAATAAGAAACTTGAACAGACAGATAACCAGTAAAGAAATTGAATCAGCAATCAAGGATCTCCCAACAGGAGACGCTTAGATCAATAGAACAGAATGGAAAGCCGAAACCAGATACAAACCTGTAACTCTATGATCCATTAATCTACAACAAGGGAGGAAGGAATATCCAGAGCACAAAGACAGTCTCTTCAACGAACCCTAACCCTGACCCCTGGATAAGAACAAATGGTGTTTGGAAAACCAGGCAGCCACATGCAAAAGAATGAAACTGGACCACTTTCTTACACCATATATATAAAAAATAAATTCGGGATCCCTGGGTGGCGCAACGGTTTGGCACCTACCTTTGGCCCAGGGCGCGATCCTGGAGACCCGGGATCGAATCCCATATTGGGTTCCCGGTGCATGGAGCCTGCTTCTCCCTCTATCTGTGTCTCTGCCTCTCTATCTCTCTGTGACTATCATAAATAAATAAAAATTTTAAAAAATATTTAAAAAAAGAAAAATAAATAAATTCAAAATGAATGAAAGACCTAAATGTGAGACCTGAAACCATACAAAGAAGAAAAGATAGGCTGCAACATCTTTGACATTGGCAATTGGATCTTCTTTCTAGATATGCCTCTGAGGTGAGGGAAACAAAAGCAAAAATAATATTGGGACTTCATCAAATTGAAAAGCTTCTGCAAAGTGAAGGAAACAACCAAAGCTAAAAGGCAACACACAGGAGGAGGGGCAAGATGGCGGAAGAGAAGGGTCCCCAAGTCACCTGTCCCCACCAAATTACCTAGATAACCTTCAAATCATCCTGAAAATCTAGGAATTCGACATGAGATTTAAACAGAGACAAGATAGAATGCTACAGTGAGAAAAGTTCGCGCTTCTATCAAGGTAGGAAGACGGGAAAAAGAACTAAAGAAACAAAAGGCATCCAAGGGGGAGAGGGCCCACGAGGAGCCGGGCTAAGGCCAGGGCAAGTGTCCCCCGGTCAGGAGAGCTCTGTATCAGAGAGGAGGAGCTGCACCAATCTTCCAGGGTGGAATGGCGCCCACAAGGATTCAGAGCAGTACCCCAGGAGGGCAGAGATACCCTCGGGCTCCATGGGACAATCCCAGGAGAGTGCACCTAGCTCCTTAAGGGCTGCAGGGTACATGGATTGACCCAGGAGCAGCTCTGAGGGGCTCGGGTGGTGGCTCTGTGTGGAGGGGGTTGCGGGTCCCTGGGAGCAGCTAGGTGGCGGGGCCTAGGCCAGAGGAAGTAGCTCCTGGAGCAGCTCAGAGGGGCTTGGGCGGCAGCTACATGGAGAGGTGGCTGCACGGCTGGGAACGAGAATCCAACAGCACAGGCTCCTGAAAACAGGGCGCTGGGAAACAGCCCAGGATTTGGCCTCCCCCGGGACAGGCAGAGGCCCGGAGGGCCCAGGACAGTAAGGATGCTCCTGCCAAGAGCTCAGCAGATCAGCAGCCCCACCCCGGACCCCCAGGCCCTGCAGATGGACTGCTCTGGAGTTACTGCGGGGGTTGAATACCGGTTTTCAGACCTGGCCACTGTCACTGGGGTTGTTCCTCCTTGGGCTTCACGGGGTAAACAACCCCCACTGAACGCTACACCAGGCAGGGGGAGAGGAGCTGCCCCAAGGGCTAACACCTGAAAATCATAACAACAAGCCCCTCCCCCAGAGACCAGCTAGACGGACAAGTTCCAAGGGATGTCAAGGGACTTAAAGTATACAGAATCAGAAGATACTCCCCCCAATTTTTTTAATTCTGATTGCTTCCCCCACCCTTTTTCTCCCCCTTTCTTTCTTTTTCTTTCTCTTTTATTCTTTTTTCCTTTTTTCTATTTCCTTTTTCTCTTTTCTTTCATTCCTTCTCTCTACTCTTTTTCTCCTTTTCCAAATTCAACTTGTTTTTGGCCACTCTGCACTGAGCAAAATAACTAGAAGGAAAACCTCACCACAAAAAGAAAGAATTAGAAACAATCCTCTCTCCCACAGAGTTACAAAATCTGGATTACAATTCAATGTCAGAAAGCCAATTCAGAAGCACTATTATACAGCTACTGGTGGCTCTAGAAAAAAGCATAAAGGACTCAAGAGACTTCAGGACTGCAGAATTTTGATCCAATCAGGCAGAAAGTAAAAATCAATTGAATGAGATGCAAACCAAATGGGAAGTCCTAACAACGAGGGTTAACGAGGTGGAAGAACGAGTGAGTGACATAGAAGACAAGTTGATGGCAAAGAGGGAAACTGAGGAAAAAAGAGACAGACAATTAAAGGACCAGGAAGACAGATTAAGGGAAATAAACGACAGCCTGAGGAAGAAAAACCTATGTGTAATTGGGGGTACCGAGGGCACTGAAAGGGACAGAAGGACAGAATATGTATTTGAACAAATCCGAGCTGAAAACTTTCCTAATCTGGGAATGGAAACAGGCATTCAGATCCAGGAAATAGAGAGATCCCCCATGAAATCAATAAAAAGCGTCCAACACCTCGACATTTAATAGTGAAGCTTGCAAATTCCAAGGATAAAGAGAAGATCCTTAAAGCAGCAAGAGACAAGAAATCCCTGACCTTTATGGGGAGGAGCATTAGGGTAATAGCAGACCTCTCCACAGCGACCTGGCAGGCCAGAAAGGGCTGGAAGGATATATTCAGGGTCCTCCATGAGAAGAACATGCAACCAAGAATACTTTATCCAGCAAGGCTCTCATTCAAAATGGAAGGAGAGATAAAGAGCTTCCAAGACAGGCAGGAACTGAAAGAATATGTGACCTCCAAACCAGCTCTGCAAGAAATTTTAAGGGGGACTCTTAAAATTCCCCTTTAAGAAGAAGTTCAGTGGAACAATCCACAAAAACAAGGACTGAAGAGATATCATGATGACACTAAACTCATATCTGTCGATAGTAACTCTGAACGTGAATGGGCTTAATGACCCAATCAAAAGACGCAGGGTTTCAGGCTGGATAAAAAAGCAGGACCCATCTATTTGCTGTCTACAAGAGACTCATTTTAGACAGAAGAACACCTACAGCCTGGAAATAAAAGTTTGGAGAACCATTTACCATTCAAACGGTCCTGAAAAGAAAGCAGGGGTAGCCATCCTTATATCAGATAAACTGAAATTTACCCCGAAGACTGAAATGAGAGATGAAGAGAGACACATCATACTTAAAGGATCTATCCAACAAGAGGACTTAACGAACCTCAATATATATGCCCCAAATGTGGGAGTTGCCAAATATTTAAACCAATTAATAACAAACGTGAAGAAATACTTAGATAATACTTATCTTATGCTTGGTGACTTCAATCTATCCCATTTTATACTTGATAGTTATTCTAAGCACAACATCTCCAAAGAAATGAGATCTTTAAATGATACATTGGACCAGATGGATTTCACAGATATATACAGAACTTTACATCCAAACTCAACTGAATACACATTCTTCTCAATTGCACATGGAACTTTCTCCAGAATAGACCACATACTGGGTCACAAATCGGGTCTGAACCGATACCAAAAGACTGGGATCGTCCCCTGCAGATTCTCAGAGCATAATGCCTTGAAATTAGAACTAAATCACAACAATAAGTTTGGAAGGGCCTCAAACACATGGAGGTGAAAGACTATTCTGCTAAAAGATGAAAGGGTCAACCAGGAAATTAAGGAAGAATTAAAAGATACATGGAAACTAATGAGAATGAACATACAACCGTTCAAAATATTTGGGATGCAGCAAAAGCAGTCCTAAGGGGGAAATACATCGCAATAGAAGCATCCATTCAAAAACTGGAAAGAACTCAAATACAAAAGCTAACCTTACACATAAAGGAGCTAGAAAGAAACAACAGATATATCCTACACCCAACAGAAGAAGAGACTTAATTAGAATTCGAGCAGAACTCAAGGAAATCGAGACCAGAAGAAATGTGGAACAGATCAACAGAACCAGGAGATGGTTCTTTGAAAGAATTAATAAGATAGATAAACCATGAGCTAACCAGATTAATAAGAAGATAGAGAAGACTCAAATTAATAAAATCATGAATGAGAAAGGAGAGATCACTACCAACACCAAGGAAATACAAACGATTTAAAAAACATATTATGAACAGCTATACGCCAAAAAATTAGGCAATCTAGAAGAAATGGACGCAATCCTGGAAAGCCACAAACTAACAACTGGAACAGGAAGAAATAGAAAATTAAACAGGCCAATAACCAGGGAGGTAATTGAAGCAGTCATCCAAAACCTCCCACAACACAAAAGTCCAGGGCCAGATGGCTTCCCAGGGGAATTCTATCAAACGTTAAAGGAAGAAACCACACCTCTCCTACTAAAGCTGTTTGGAAAGATAGAAAAAGATGGAGTACTTCCAAATTCTTTCTATGAGGCCAGCATCACCTTAATTCCAAAACCAGACAAAGGCCCCACCAAAAAGGAGAATTACAGACCAATATTCCTGATGAACATGGATGCAAAAATTCTCAACAAGATACTAGCCAATAGGATCCAACAGGACATTAAGAAAATTATTCACCATGACCAAGTAGGATTTATCCCCGGGACACAAGGCTGGTTCAACACTTGTCAAACAATCACTGTGATTCATCGTATCAGCAAGAGAAAAACCAAGAACCATATGATCCTCTCATTAGATGCAGAGAAAGCATTTGACAAAATAGAGCATCCATTGCTGATCAAAACACTTCAGAGCATAGGGATAGAGGGAACATTCCTCGACATAATAAAGGCCATCTACGCAAAGCCCACAGCAAATATCATTCTCAATGTGGAAGCACTGGGAGCATTTCCCCTAAGATCAGGAACAAGACAGGGATGTCCACTATCACCACTGCTATTCAACATAGTACTGGAAGTCCTAGCCTCAGCAATCAGACAACAAAAAGAAATAAAGGCATTCAAATTGGCAAAGAAGAAGTCAAACTCTCCCTCTTCACCGATGACATGATACTCTACCTAGAAAACCCAAAAGCCTCCCCTCCCAAGATTGCTAGAACTCATACAGCAATTTGGTAGCATGGCAGGATACAAAATCAATGCCCAGAAATCAATGGCATTTCAATACACTAACAATGAGGTTGAAGAAAGAAAAATTGAGGAGGCAATCTCATTTACAAATGCACCCAAAAGCATAAGATACCTAGGAATAAACTTAACCAAGGAGGTAAAGGATCTCAACCATAAACACTATAGAACGCCTCTGAAAGAAATTGAGCAAGACACAAAGAGATGGAAAAATATATTCCATGCTCATAGATTGGCAGAATTAATATTGTGAGTGGAGGTTCCTCAAAGAGATAAAAATTGAATTGCCGAAGACCTAGCAATTGCACCTTTGGGAATATACCCCAAAGACTCAGATGCAAGGAAACGCTGGGGCTCCTGCACCCTGATGTTTATAACAGAATGTCCAAAACAGCCAAACTGTGGAAGGAGCCTTGGTGTCCATTGAAAGATGAAAGTGTAAAGAAGATGAGGTTTATGTATAAAATGGAATATTATTTAGGCATTAGAAATGACAAATACCCACCATTTGCTTCAAGGTAGATGAAACTGGAGGGTATTATGCTGAGTAAAGTAAGTCAATCGGAGAAGGACGAACAGTTTATGTTCTCATTCACTTGGAGAATATAAATAATAGTGAAAGGGAATTTAAGGGAATGGAGAAGAAACGTGTGGGAAATATCAAAAAGGGAGACAGAACATAAATACTCCTAACTCTGAGAAAGGAACTAGGGATGCTTTACGGGGAGGAGGGCAGGGGTTGCGGGTGAATGGGTGAAGGGCACTGAGGGGGGCCCTTGCGGGGATGAGCACTGGGTGTTATTCTGTTTGTTGGTAAATTCAACACCATAAAAATTAAATTTATTTTTAAAAATATGTTCAAACAACTAAATATTTATGCTGCCAACATGGGAGTACCTAAATATAGAAACCAATTAACAACAAACATACAGAAAGTCACTGATAATAATACAATGACAGGGGATTTTAACACCCACTTATGGCAATGGACCGATCGTCTATAGAGAAAATCAACAAGGGGAAAATAGCCTTGACACACTGGACCACAGGGACTCAACAGATATAGTTTGAACATTTCATCCTAAAGCAGAATACACATTCCTTTCAGTGGTACATGGGACATTCTCCAGAACAGATCATATCATGGCCCACAAATCAGCCTTCAACAGGTACAACAGGTACAAGAAGGTTGATATCACACCCTGTACATTTTTGGACCACGACGCTATGAAAATTGAAGTCGACAGTAAGAAAAAATTTGGACAGACCAAAAATACGTGGAGATTATGAACATCCTACTAGAGAATGAATAGAGCAACCAGGAAATTAAAGAGGAAATTTAAAACAAATGAAAATGAAAACATGTTTCTCCAAACCTCTAGGATGAGGCAAAGGCAGTCCTGAGAGGGAAGTACATAGCAATACAGGCCTACCTCAAGAAACAAGAAGTCTCCAATACACAGCCTAACCCTACACCTTAAGGAGCTGGAAAAGGAATAGCAAACAAAGCCTAATGCCTATAGAAGAGGGGGAAAATAAAGATGAGAGGAGAATAAACAATACAGAAACAACAAAGTGGTAGAATGGATAACGAAACAAAGACATGGTTCTTCAAAATAATTAAGAAAATGGATCAAGCCCTAGCCAGCCTTATCAACGAGAAAAGAGAAAATACCTAAATAAATAAAACCACAAATGAGAGAAGAGAGATCACAATCAACACCAGAAAAATTAGACAATTATAAGTGAATACTATGAAAGATTATATGCTAACATACTGGGAGACCTGGAAGAAATGGACAAATCCCCAGAAATGTGCAAATGAGCAAAATTGAAATAGGAAGAAATAGAAAATGTGAACAGACCCATAACTAGCAAAGGAATTGAATCAGCAAGGCACCTGGGTGCCTCAGTGGTTGAGCATGTGCTTTGGCTCAGGTCATGATCCCGGGGTCTTGGGGAATGAAGTCCCACATCAGACTCCTCGCATGGAGCCTCAATTTCCCTGTGTCTATAACTCTGCCTCTCTTTGTCTCTCATGAATACATAAGTAAAGTTGCAGCCACTGTGGAACAGTCTGGAGGGTCCTCGAGAAGTTAAAAATAGGGGATCCCTGGGTGCGCAGTGGTTTGGCTCCTGCCTTTCGCCCAGGGCCTGATCTTGGAGACCCAGGATCGAATACCACATCAGGCTCCCGGGGCATGTAGCCTGCTTCTCCCTCTGCCTGTGTCTCTGCCTCTCCCTCTGTGACTATCATAAAAAAATTTTAAAAAGACGTTAAAAATAGAGCTACCCTACGATTCCAAAACTGCACAGCTAGGTATTTACCCCGAGGATACAAAAGTAGTTTAGTAGATTTGAAGAGGAACACGCAGCCAAGTGTTGGTAGAAGCATTATCAACAACAGCAAAACTGTGTATACGCCACACATGTCCATCGACAGATGAATGGGCAGAGACGATGTGGTAAATATACACACTGCGACATCACTCGGTCATCAGGAAGGATGAAATGAAGCCATTTACAATGACGTGTGAGAAGTGGAAGAGACTTATGCTAAATGAACTCAGTCAGAGAAAGACAGATACCAAATACCATACAATTGCATTCACATGTGAATTTTAAGAAACCATACAAACTGGCAAAGGGGCAGAGGGGGAAATGAGAGAAGCAAACAAAAAAAAACACACTCTTACTCACAGAGAATAAAATAATCAATAACAGAGGAAGGTGGGGGGGATGGGGAATCAGGGGGTGGGTTTTGTGGAGGTCACCTCTGACCAGTACCAGGCGTTGTATTCAAGGGTTGAATCACTATGTGGTAAACCTGAAACTATATCATACTGTGTTTACAAAGAGGAATTCAAGTAAAACTTTAAAATAATAATTGGTAGTATTGATGAAACATGTACGCACTAGAGATAAAATCAGAAAGGCAACTGAGGGATCCCTGGGTGGTGCAGCGGTTTAGCGCCTGCCTTTGGCCCAGGGCGCGATCCTGGAGACCCGGGATCGAATCCCACATCAGGCTCCCGGTGCATGGAGCCTGCTTCTCCCTCTGCCTGTGTCTCTGCCTCTCTCTCTCTCTGTGACTATCATAAAAAAATAAAAGTTAAAAAAAAAAGAAAGGCAACTGAAAATCCAAACAGTCTTTAGAGCCACAAATCCCCTCCTTAGCTCAGCTCAGGAGAAGCCAGCCATGCCTATTCTCACCCCAGCAGAAGCCTGGATTTTGATTCTCTGGGGAGGCCACTGACTTGGTGGCATCAGGCTATCTTTGAACCTGAAATAGAAACCTAAATAGAGGGCATAAAACTAAACTACCCAAGATGCTAGGCGTCCCAGTGCAGGCACATGCCAAGACCCAAACTCTAACCATACACAGACATAACCCTAACCATACACTTAAGCCTAATGTTAAGGTCATCCTTAAACAAGAACTATCACTAATCAAAAACCAAACACAAACCCCAAGACCAAAACACATTCACTGAACCTTCCTGCCAACCCTCACCCTAACTCCTAAACCTATTCTAAACCCTTAACCCTGACCCTTACCTTAAATCTAACCCTAACCATAACCTCTAACCCTAACCTTATCTTAATGTACTCAATTCCTAATCCTAACCTTAACCTGTACACTAACCCTAACCCTCTAATACTAATCCTATCTCATACCCCAAACTCTACACTAAACTGTACCCTAAAACTAATCCCTAACCCACTGCCTAACCCTCTCTTACCCTTTTCCAAAACCGTACCCTGACCCTGACCTGACCCTAACCCTAACCCCTAAACAAACACTAAACCTAACCCTAGGCCTAACCCCTATCCTAAACCTAACCCTCACCCTAACCCTAAACCTAGCCCTAACTTTAACTCTAACCCCTAACCCTAAACACTAACCCTAACTCACACCCTAACCTGTAACCCTAACTGCAAATCTAGCCCAACCCTAACTATAACCATAACCCAAACCCCAACTCCTAATCTCCTGCCCTAATCCCTAAAGTCTAAACCCTAACCCTAACTCTAACTCCCGTTCTAACCCAAACCCCCATCGTAACTCCTAACCACTTACCCTTACCCTTATCCCTCACCCTAACCTCTAATCCATAACCATAAGCATAATGACTAACCCCTAACATGACTAACTCCTAGGCCTAACCACAAACTGTCTCCCCTCCCCTGACCGTACCATTCATTCTACCCATTCACTTACCCTATGGTTTTGAGGAGTCCCTTCTGACATGGACGAGGCCCACAACGGCGCCTCCAGTGTCCTCCAGGGGGTCCTGAGGATGCCGGGCTCCTGTGAGCGTGCACGTGGCTCCACGTGTTCCAGAGTCATAGTCAGCGGGTCCTGAATACGCCAGGTCTCCTGTCACTGTGGAGTATTCCTCACATCCTCTGGAAGCCTCACAGCAGGTTTTTAGGAGGCCGGGGGCTCCTGTCAGCCTGGACATGGCCCCATGTCCCCTGAAAACTCACCGCAGGTCCTGAGGAGTCTGTGGGTTCCTGTCAGCCTAGACACAGCCCCATGTGTCCCGAAGCCAAAGTGCAGGTCCTGAGGAGGATGGGGGTCCTCTCAGTCTTGACGTGGCCCCAGAATTTCCTCAGCCTCACCATAAGACCTGAGGAGGCTGGGGGCTCCTGTCAGAATGGACGTAGCCCCAAATCATCCCAATCATTCACAGTGGGTCCTGAGGAGGCCGGAGACTCCTGTCAGTGTGGATTCGGCATCCACATTTTTCTTAGGCCTCACCACAGGCTCTGACAAGGCTGGGGTCTTCTGTCCGCATGGACGCATCCCGATATTTCCCGATGTCTACATCAGGGGTCCTGAGGACATCAGTGTCCGGTTGTGTGGACATGGCCCTATGTCCTCCTGAAGCGTCACCGCAGGTTCTAAGGTGGCCGGGGTTCCTGTCACTGTGGATGCGGCCCCCAGCTTCCAGAAGACTCAACTTATGTCCTAAGGGGCCCATTAGCTCCTGCCAGAGTGGTCACGGCGCCACACGTTTCAGAAGCCTCCCCGCGTGTCCTGAGGTGGCCCAGGGGCTCCTGTCAGCGTGGATGCGGGCCCACATCTTACTGAAGCCTCCCCGCGGGTCCTGAGGCAGCCCAGGGGCTCCTGTCAGGGTGGATGTGGGCCCACATCTTCCTGAAGCTTCACCGTGTGTCGTGAGGAGACTGGGACTCCTGTCAGCGTGAACGCTGAGAAATATCCCCCTGAAGACTCCCCACATGCTCTGAGGAGGCTGTGGCTCATCAGCGTGGATGTGTCCCCCTGTCTTCCTCAGGCCTCCCCAGCACAGGCTGGCTCCTGTTACTGGAGGCAGAGGAGGCCTACTGCGCATGAGTGTCCCCTGTGCAGTGCCTGGGCTCGGGCGCCCCCTGCGGGATGCTCAGACGCTACAGGAGGCTGTGCAGGAGGCACCTGCCCATCCCCAGGCCCACCTCTGCCTCCTTCCAGGCTCCAGCTGGGGCCTGTTAGCTTCGGAAACATCTCACTGAAAAGGAGCCCAACACCTGGTTTCCTCAAAAATACTTAAGGAGAAGGAATTGGAGCACAAAGGACACGAAATGAAATGTGGACCAGACTTTTACCACGTCCTGTAAAACTCACTCAACCCTCTTCCACTGTGGGTGGGACAACGGGCTGGTGCAGCAGCCCTGGAAAGTGTGGAGGCCCCTCAGGAAGTTACAAATAGAGCCGCCCTGCGACCAGCAGGTGTACAGCCTGGAGCTCACTCTGAAGATACAGATGCAGTGAGACTCGGGACACCAGCACCCCAATGTCCACAGCAGACGTGTCCACAGTAGTCACATTGTGGGAGGAGCCTCGGTGCCCTCTGACTGATGATGGATAAAGAGGATAGGAAATAGATGATGGTCATAGAGAGAGGAATGGTACTCAGCTATCAAAGAGAAGGAAATCTTGCCATTTGCAATGACGTGGATAGAACTAGAAGGATCATCCTAAGTGAAATAGGTCAGTCGAAAAAGAGAATGACCGTGTGGTGCCATTCATAGCTGGAATTAAAGAAGCAAAGCAGATGAACATCTGTGAAGGGAAGGAAAAACAAATAAGATGAAAACAGATGCAGGGAATACAGACTCTTATATATAGGAAACAAACTGAGTGTTGCTGCAAGGGAGGGGATGAGGGAGGGGATAACAGGGGACCAGCATGAAGGAGGGCACGTGATGTCATGAGGACTGCTGTTAACTCCAACTGGTGAATCCCTGAATTCATCCTCTGAAAGTATAATACACTATACGTTAATTAATTGGCTTTAAATTAAGTTAAAAAATCAGTTGTATCAGAGCACGTTTCCTACTGGACTTTCTGTTCTGCTCCTTCAGCTTATGCTGGGACCACCCTCATGGGTCTGGTTTGTTTAAGTAGGCATCAGGCCTCGTCCATGGACCAGCCCTGGGCTAGAAAACTCACGGCCCCGAGATCAGGACCGGAGGTGAGGTCAAGAGTCAGATGCTTAACCAACAGAGCCAGGCGGAGTCCCGAAGACAACACTGCTTTATCCTTTGTCTCTGTGACATCGTTTGTTTTATTATTTTTTTAAAATATTTTTTTAATTTTTTAATTTACTTATGATAGTCAGAGAGAGAGGCAGAGACACAGGCAGAGGGAGAATCAAGCTCCATGCACTAGGAGCCCGACGTGGAATTCAATCCCGGGTCTCCAGGTTCGCGCCCTGGGCCAAAGGCAGGCGCCAAACTGCTGCGCCACCCAGGGATCCCTGTGACATCGTTTGAAATAGGAAAGTGCTGCGTCCCGATCTGTCCTGCTTCTCCAATACTGATTTGCTCTCCGGGGTCATTTGTGGGGGCTGTTGGATGTTTTGGGTTTTTTTTCCCTATGTATAGGATCTGCCACCATGACTTGACAGGAATGACATTGAAATTGAGGGTGGCTTCAGGAACTGCGGACATTTTCACAAGATGAGGCTCCAAACCAATGAGCCCAGGACGGCCTCCCAGAGCCTAGTGTGGCTCAGTGCACAAGTCTTGTGCTCCTTTGGTACAGTCTCATTATTTATTCTCTGTGATGCTCCTGAGAAGGGATTCACGTCTGTCATTTCCTTCCTGATTGCTCATTGTCTGGACACAGCAAGCCCCACAATAGAATAAAAACTGAGCCCAGGCCAAGGGCAGGAAGCCCCTATTAGAAAAGATCCACTGCCCTTGAAGGCCCCATATCAAAATGTAAACAGAACTTGAGGAATTGCTCCAGCCCTTCTGGAGGTCCCCGAGACCAGCCCTTAAAACTAAGCAAAAACCCACCTCGGGGTCCAAATCCCTGCTCTGCTGTGTCAGGTATACTTGGACAAAAGATTGAGCTTGTAAATAGTCCCTCGTGTGTTTGCATCGGAATCGGCTTCTCGGTGGTTTCTCAGATTCACAATCTTGGGCACAACAGTCTGAGATAAAAAAACAAAACCAAAAGAAGCTCGGACGCGGGCAGAGAGAAAGCAGGGTTCTGAGAGAAGCGGTGGAGACCCGGGGGCTTGGGGAATCTTCTGTGGAGGACATGCAGATGGGGGCGGAATGCTCAGCCCCAGAGCCAGAGGACCCAGAGACCCCACCCGCATCCCGCCCATCAGCATCGAGTCTCAGGGAGCAGCACAACACTGCCCACTGGAGGCCAGAAGTGCTGACGCCCACCCCGCCTCTGACCCCGCAGGTGCATCTCCCAGGCAGATGTGCACCTGACAATCAGCGCCATGGCCAATCCCCAACCCCGCACAGACCACTCGCTGCCACCAAGGTGTCGGACCACAGAGGCTGCAGAGATTCAGCTCTGCCTGGAAAGTATGGTCTAGCTTCCTTTGTACTTTGTGCTTTATTGTCATTTATTTTCTTTGATTCTATTTTATAAATTGCCTTATTTTATTTTTATGTATGTACCTTATATATTTCTTATTTTTAGTTTCATGGTACTTTAATTTTGTTTCTTATTTTGGGGTTTAGAATCTTTTAACAACCAGGCCAAAATAATCTGGTGGTTTTTCTGGGAGGGCAGTTTTTATTGTTTTTCTTTTTCTTCCTTCTTTCTTTTCTTGGAAAAAATAAAGAGATGGAGAAATTCGCCTCCATAAAATAACATGAGGTAGTACTCACAGCCAGGAAGTCCATCAATACAAATATATGATGTCTAACTACAGAATAAAACAATGATTATAAAGATAGCATCTGGGCTGGAAAAAGAGCACAGAAGAAAACTAGAGAATCCCTTACTGTAGGAATAAAAGAACTAAAATCTAGTCAGGCCAACGTTAAAAATGCTATAACTGAGATGCATTCCCAAGTGGAAGCCTTAAAAACAAGGAAGGTTATGGACCACAAACGCAGACTTGGAAACTCAGCCACTTATTAAAACAATAGCATTCATATCATGGGAGACTCAGAAGATGAAGAGAGTGAAAAGGTGGGCCTTGCTCAGCCATTAGAAATGACAAATCACCACCATATCCTTCAACGTGGATGGAACTGGAAGGTATTATGCTGAGTGAAGTAAGTTAATCAGAGAAGAACAAATATTGTATGTTCTCATTCACTTGGGGGATATAGATAATAGTGAAAGGGAATATAAGGGAAGGGAGATGAAATGGGGAAATATCAGAAAGGGAGACAGAACATAAAGACTCCTAAATCTGGGAAACGAACTAGGGGTGATGGAAGGGGAGGAGGGCGGGGGTGGGGGTGAATGTGTGATGGGCACTGAGGGAGGCACTTGACGGGATGAGCACTGGGTGTTATTCTGTATGTTGGCAAATTGAACACCAAAAAAAGTAAATTTATTATTAAGAAAGAAAGAAAGAAAGAAAGAAAGAAAGAAGAAAGAAAGAAAGAAAGAAAGAAAGAAAGAAAGAAAGGCACCTGGGTGGCTCAGTCTGTTACGCTTCTGCCTTAGGGTCGGATCATGATCCAGGTCCAAGGAAGTCTCCCTGTTCATCAGGGAACCTGCTTCTCCCTTGCCCTCTGCCCCTCTAGCACATGTTTTTCACTCCTCTCTCTCTCAAATAAATAAATAGCATCTTTGAAAAAGAAACAAACAAACCCAGAGGGAAAAGAAATCTCCCATGTAGAAGATTTTCAAACAATTTGTGCAGACATTCCGTCAAGTTCATGAGCATGCTTCCCACTCTTATGTGTGGAATACACATAGTAACTTCCTTCTACAAAATATAATATGAAAAACTTAAAATAATAATGATAATATAATAATAATAATATTAGTAGTAATAATAATAATAAAGAATCACTTTACTACAGAGAAATCTGACAAACACTACCTCAGCAAGATGATCAGATCGATACCAAGACTGATAAATCATGTTGATAGTATCTAACCTTTATATGATATAATAAAAATAGCAGTATATCTCTGTATATAATCCACAAAAACAGTTCAATTATGAGATAAACAACAGACATGTCCCAACTGAGGGAAATTTTACAAAATACTCTACTTCTCAAAGTGTTCCAGTTCAACAACAACAAGGAAAGGCTGAAAGACTGTCACAATCCAGAGGAGCTTAAGAAAACATGAGGACAAATGGAGTGTGATATGAGGAATGGAGACTTAGCAAAAACTAAGGAAATCTGAATAAAGTATGGTCTTTGGTTATTGGAAAAATTTTAATATTGATTCATTAGCTAATATTTGTACCGTACTGATATAAGATATCAATAATTGGAGAAATTGAGTGCAAGTGCATGAGAATTCTCTGTACTATATTCTCAATTTCCTTATAAAACTGTTTTCTTTCTAAGAAATACGATTTAATTTGAAAATTGACTTAAATGAATCAGGCTCCCGTGTGAAGACATTTTAGGAATCGTTGAATTAACTTTTGCCTTATTCTTAAAGAGTTCCTTCGATGGGAACAAAGTAAGAATATTATATCAGAAGGAAAGAAAAACACTTATGAACATGTATAATGCCTCCTCAACCTGAAGCAGGAAAGGATAATAAATAGCAAAAATCAGATAAAAATACTTCTATTATAATAGACACCATATTGCAAGTGCACTTAAAATTAGTAATGTATAACATTTATTTCCTTGACATTTGTCTTCCAAAGAGTTCACAGTGTTTCAGTGTCAGTTGAAACAGGGGAAGAATCTCAGGGAAGAATCCTTCACATAATAATAGGACCATTGGTACTAATGTCTCTCAATTATTTCCAAATCCATACAGATGCATTTCCTGATGAGTGACTGAGCTGTGAAGAAAGAGATGAGAAACCCTCATCCCTCTGAATTACTTGTGTCAGAATATTTTAACCATAGTACTATGGATAGTAAATTATCCTTATTAACAGGAAATATGTCTCAGAGTGGAATCTGAGCAATCAGATGGGCAGAGAAAAAATGCTTAACTTGCTCAACTTCTAAAGACAAAGGAGAACTTTTCTATGTACAAAGTCAGTTGTCAAGATAGCCTTAGGGAAAAAGAGTCTGCAGCATGGAATCCTGCTGCACAGCCGGGACACCCGTGCCCCAGGTCGTCCTGATCCCAAATACCTGGGCCTGTCCCCCAACACATGCTGCCACGCTGAGGTCATTTGCAATTTCTCTCTTAGGAGCTCCAGGGAGAGCGGCATGAGCTAGATAGGACGGGACAGGATGTGTGGAGGCCGAGAATATTACAGCCATTCTACTTTAAGTTCAGTATTAGCACAGGTCCAGCAGTCCCAGGCCCCTGTGAAGAAGAGCTGAAATTTGCATTATTTCAGTTACTGGAAAAAAACAAAAGTTTACAGCTAATGTCTTAGAAAGCCCCACAATAGAATAAAAACTGAGCCTAAGCCAAGGGCTGGAAGCCCCAATTAGAGTGAGAAGAGAGCACAATGCCCTTGAAGGACCCATATCAAAATGTAAACAGAACTTGAGGAATTGCTCCAGCCCTTCTGGAAGTCCCCGAGACAAGCCCTTAAAACTAAGCTAAAACCTTCCTTGGGGTCCAAGTCCCTGCTCCACTGGGTGGGGTATACCTGGACCCATGCTCAAGTTTTGAAATCAACCCTCGTGTCTTTGCATCGGTGTCTGCGCCTTAGTGGTTTCTCGGATTCACAATCTTTGGCAAAACACCCGCATGACCCCTCCCCACCTGGACTGACCTCTGTCCCCTCCCACCCAGGCTGACCCTCAGTCACCTCCCCACTGACAACAGCTGGGCACAGGCCCTCACACAGTTCCACGGGCACGGTGAGCACTCCAGCTGTCCCCAGCCTCCCAGGGGAAGGAAAGAGGGTTTGGCAGGACACACTCCCATGGTGGCCCCAGGGCTCCCTGCCCAGGAGAGCACCTGGTGACAGGTCGGGGTCTGTGTCCCTGATGCCAGCTCCTCCTCCCCAGTTTTCCCACAGGAAATGAAGGAGGAGGCCCTGGTCTCCTCCAGGGACATCACGCAGGTGGACCTGGACGTCAACAGGACGCTCAGCAGTCACATCATATTTTGGGACTACTACGGGGTAGGGTGAGGTTGAGGGGCGACGGGGGATCAGGACTCAGGGGAGGACCGGGGGATTCTGGGTAGGGAAAATGGGGATTCTGAGGCAGGGGGCAAAACAGCAGCCAACAACACACCGCTCCATGGTAGGGTGTTGGGGATGACCTCTATGCCCACACCCCCGGGGCCTCGGGGATGAGGAGGCAACTAGGATGGGGCCTCCAGGGCTTGCCATGGGAGCTGAACCCCAAAGGGGAGAGGGACTGCCCCCTGAGAAGCAGAGGATGGGGTGGGGGACATGAGGGGCATGAACCGGACCTGGGGGCCAGGCAGCATGGCTGTGGAGCAGGTATTTGGACCCTGAGACTAAGAAGCGTAGTAGCTTTAAAGTGGCCCATGGGATACACAGAAAGTTGCACAGTCGTGTCGGTCCACATGCAGGTGGCCGATTGAATTACACCTTACCCTATAGGATCCACTTGACCTGGCCTATTACTTTGGTCAGAATCGGTGCGCAGTTTTGGGGGACACAAAGCAGGGTTACATTTTTATGAGCTGATTTCCGATTAGGGTGTGCCCAGCAGCTTGACTTGGGTGGGGCAGTGCCTTAAGATATAAGCTGGTCATTTTGGGGTCATAGGGGTGGTGGCGGGAATAGCACAAAATGGAATCAGTCCTGCTCTGCTTGTCCAGGGGTAGGGAATTTTTGTTAAATTTCCTGTGTCCCAACTTGCAGCTCACGCACCTGGGCAATGCTCACCAGGTGGACTCAGCGTGCACACCTTGTGGTGCTGGATCTATCACACCAGCCTGTGGAGGACACCCTCCTTGCCTTAGTGAGTAGGGGCTGGGTGAGCATGGGGCTCGGCCTGAAAGCCAGGCACCACAGGGTCTGAGGAACCCCAGCCCCGTCTCCACCCCGACTTCCACACAGAGGCAGCCTCAGGGCTCCCCGCCATGGGCACCGGGCTCCTCAGGAGCTCCGCCAGGGTAGCCCCGAGGTCTGACTCCCTGCTGGAGAGGCATCGGGGAGAAGAGAAGCAGCTGGCGCTCGGCAAGACCCATTGCCGGACATGGGAATGTGGCCGAGACAGACCTTCCACCTCAGCTGACCCTCCAGCTGAAATTCACTACAGTAGCGAGCCCTGGGTCAGCAAGGAGAGCCCAGCTAGCCACCCAGCATCAGCACCAGAGATAATGTTGTACCAACCATTTCGGCGTTTGGGTTACCCAGCCAGAGGATCTGATAGCTGCACGTGATAGCTTCATTTGATAGACACACACACACCCCACAACCAACAAAAGTCAGAATCCCCCCAATGTTGTCAAACAGCAGATGAATGGTTACATACACGACGCCATGGTCCCCAATAGGATACCTGGAAGACGCTATAAACCATGACTGCAGAGGTGCTGGAGGCACGGAGATGTGCCTGCTGTGTTCCAAAAAGGAGCGCAGAGGGGCAGGAAGCATCCTACGGAGGGGGGGGGCCTCCTAGGAAAGGACACCAGGTCCCTGTGAAGGTTATGGATGGTGAAATCTTTCCTCCTCTCTTTCAGCTTCTGCTTTTCCGCCTAAATGCCATTTTCCTCAATCATAATAGCAAAAATTTATTTTATGTTTTTAAATTTCTTTTTATTGGAGTCCAATTTGTATGAATTCTTTCTTCAACAAGGGTGTCATTCAGGATAGGGAGAAAGATTTTCCCAGACAGGCAAAGCATAAAGGAGTTCATGACCGCTAAACCAGTCCAGTAAGGAATTTTAAGAGGGACTCTTCTAGTGGGGAAAAAAAGATACCAAAAGCAACAAAGACTAGAAAGGACCAGAGAACGTCACCAGAAACACCACTACCACTAACAACAAGGAACAAGTTCATATCTTTGAATAAGCACTCTCAATGCTGATACTAAATGCTCCAATCAAAAGATATAGGGTGTCAGAGTGGCTTAAAAAACAGGATCCGGGATGCCTGGGTGGCTCAGGGGTTGAGTTCTGCCTTTGACTCAGGGTGTGATCCTGGAGTCTGGGAACGAGTCCCATATTGTGCTCCTGGTGGGGAGCATGCTTCTCTCTCTGCCTAATTTTCTGCCTCGCTCTCTCTCTCTCTCTCTCATGCTCTCAAAAATAAAATTGTTATTAAAAAAACAAGATCCATCAGTATGCTGCCTACTAGAGGCTCACCTTAGACCTATAGACACCAGCAGTTTGAAAGTCAGGGAATGGAAAATCATCTATCACGCTAATGGTTATGAAAAGAAAGCTGGAGGACCAATACTTATATTAGACAAACTAGATTTGAAACCAAACCCTGGGGGTCACCTGGTGGCTCAGTGGTTGAGCATCTGCCTTCGGCTCAGGGGTTGATCCTGGGATCCCAGGATCGAGTCCCACATTGGCATCCCTTTGGGGAGCCTGTCTCTCCCTCTGCCTATGTTTCTGCCTCTGCTCCTCTGTGTATCTCTCATGAATAAATAAATAAAATATTTAAATCTCAAAAAGAAAGAACAAATACTGTTAGAAGAGATGAAGGAGGGCATTATTTCATCATTAAAAAGACTCTCTATCAGGATCAAAAACTAAATATTCATGCTGCCAACATGGCAGTACCTAAATATGGAACCCAATTACCAATAAACGTACAGGAACTCACTGATAATGATACAATGACAGGGGATTTTAACACCTACCCAGTAATGGCAATGGACTGATCGTCTATGCAGAAAATCAACAGGGGAACAATAGCCTAGACACACTGGACCACAGGGACTCAACAGATATAGTCTGAAAATTTCTTCCTAAAGCAGAATACACATTCCTTTCAAGTGCACATGGGACATTCTCCAGAACAGATCATATCATGGGCCACAAATCACCCCTCAACAGGTACAAGAATGTTGATATCACACCCTGTACCTTTTCGGGCCATGATGCTATGAAACTCGAAGTCAACAGTAAGAAAAAATTTGGACAGACCAAAAATACGTGGAGATTATGAACATCCTACTAGAGAATGAATGGAGCAACCAGGAAATTAAAGAGGAAATTTAAAACAAATGAAAATGAAAACATGTTTCTCCAAACCTCTGGGATGTAGAAAAGGCACTCCAAAGAGAAAAGTACATAGCAAAATAGGCCTACCTCAAGAAACAAGAAGTCTCCAATACACAGCCTATCCCTACACCTAAAGGAGCTGGAAAAGGAATAGCAAACAAAGCCTAAAGCCTACAGAAGAAGGGAAAAAATAAAGATGAGAGCAGAAATAAACAATACAGAAATAAAAAAAACATTAGAATGGAATAACAAAACTAAGAGCTATTTCTTCAAAATAATTAATAAAATGGATCAAACCCTATCCAGCCTTAGGAACAAGAAAAGAGAAAAGACCTAAATAAATAAAATCACAAAAGAGAGAAGAGTGATCACAATCAACACCAGAAAAATTAGACAATTATAAGGGAATACTATGAAAGATTATATGCTAACAAACTGGGAGACCTGGAAGAAATGGACAAATGCCTAGAAATGTGCAAATGAGTAAAACTGAAATAGGAAGAAATAGAAAATGTGAACAGACCCATAACTAGCAAAGGAATTGAATCAGCAAGGCAACTGTGTGACTCAGTGGTTGAGCATGTGCTTTGGCTCAGGTCAGGATCCCAGGATCCTGGTGGATCAAGTCCCACATCAGGCTCCCCGCATGGAGCCTCATTTTCCCTCTGCCTATACCTCTGCCTCTCTGTGTCTCTCATGAATACATAAATAAAATCTTTAAAAAAGGAAAAACATAAAAAGATGAGAAGACCCAAATAAAACCACGAATGAGAAAAGAGAAATAACCAACACTACAGAAATACAAACAATAATAAGAGAATATGATGAAAAAGTATATGCCAGCAACCTAGAACCTGGAAGAAATAGATCAATCCCTAGAAATATATAACATAGCAAAAATGAAAAATGAAGAAATAAGAAACTTGAACAGACCGTTAACCAGCAGAGAAATTGAATCAGCAATCAGGGATCCCCCAACAGGAGATGCTTAGATCAATAGAACAGAATGGAAAGCCAAAACAAGATACAAACCTGTAACTCTATGATCCATTAATGGACAACAAGGCAGGAAGGAATATCCAATGGCACAAGGACAGTCTCTTCAAGAAACCCTAAACCTGACCCCAGGATAAGAACAAATGGTGTTGGGAAAACCAGGCAGCCACATGCAGAAGAATGAAATTGGACCACTTTCTTACACCATATATATAAAAAATTAATTCAAAATGGATGAAAGACCTAAATGTGAGACCTGAAACCATACAAAGAAGAAAAGATAGGCAGCAAAGTCTTTGACATTGGCCATTGGATCTTCTTTCAGGATATGCCTCTGAGGTGAGGGAAACAGAAGCAAAAATACTATTGGGATTTCATCAAATTGAAAAGCTTCTGCAAAGTGAAGGAAACACCATAGCTAAAAAGCAACATACAGGAGGAGGGGCAAGATGGCGGAGGAGTAGGGTCCCCAAGTCTCCTGTCCTGACCAAATTACCTAGATAAACTTCTAATCATCCTGAAAATCTAGGAATTCTGCCTGAGATTTAAACAGAGACCAGATAGAATGCTACAGTGAGAAAAGTTTACGCTTCTATCAAGGTAGGAAGACAGGGAAAAGGAAATAATGAAACAAAAGGCATCCAAGGGGGAGGGGCCCCACGAGTAGCCAGGCTAAGGCCACGGCGAGTGCCCCCTGGGCAGGAGAGCTCTGTCCCAGAGAAGCAGGAGCTGCACCATTCTTCCAGGGGGGAATGGCACCTGCAGGGATTCAGAACAAGACCCCAGGAGGGCGGGGATACCCTTGGGCTCCATGGGACACAAACAGACACCTGCACTCCCAGGAGAGTGCACCAAGTTCCCTACGGGCTGCAGGGCATATGCATTGAACCAGGAGCAGCTCTGAGGGGCTCGGGTAGTGGCTCTGTGCTGAGGGGGCTGCGGGTCCCTGGGAGCAGCTAGGTGGCGGCGCCTAGGGCAGAGGAAAAGGCTCCATGTGGAGAGGGCTGCGGGGCTCCAGGAGCAGCTCAGAGGGGCTATGGCGACTCCGTGGACAGGTGCCTGCCTGGCCGGGAGCAAGAATCCAACAGTGCAGGTCCCGGAGAACAGGGGGCCGGGACACAGCCCAGTATTCAGCCTCCCCCAGGACAGGCAGCAGCCCGTAGGGCCCAGGACAGCAAGGATGCTCCTGCCCAGAGCTGAGCAGATCAGCAGCCCTGCACCAGAGGCTCCAGGCCCTGCAGATGGACTGCTCCAGAGTTACTGCGGGGGCTGATTACAGGTGTTCAGACCTGGCCGATGCCACTGGGGTTGTTCCTCCTTGGGTGTCACGGGGTATTCAACCCCCACTGAGTGCTTCACCAGGCAAGGGGAGAGGAGCTCCCCCAAGGGCTAACACCTGAAAATCAGCACAACAGGCCCCGCCCCCCAGAAGACCAGCTAGATGGACAAGTTCCAGGGGAAGTCAAGGGACTTAAAGTATACAGATTCAGAAGATACTCCCCCATGTTTTTTTTTAATTTCTGATCGCTTCCCCCCTTCCCCCCCTTTCTTTCTTTTTCTTTCTCCTTTTATTCTCTTTTTTGCTTTTTTTCTTCCTTTTTCCTTTTTTCTTTTTCTCCTCTCTTTCCTTCTTTCTCTCCTTTTTTTTCCTTTTCCCAATACAACTTGTTTTTGGCCACTCTGCACTGAGCAAAATGACTAGAAGGAAAACCTCACCTCAAAAGAAAGAAACAGTCCTCTCTACCACAGAGTTACAAATCTGGATTACAATTCAATGTCAGAAAACCAATTCAGAAGCACTATTATACAGCTACTGGTAGCTCTAGAAAAAAGCATAAAGGACTCAAGAGACTTCATGACTGCAGAATTTAGATACAATCAGGCAGAAAGTAAAAATCAATTGAATGAGATGCAATCCAAACTAGAAGTCCTAATGACGAGGGTTAACGAGGTGGAAGAATGAGTGAGTGACATAGAAGACAAGTTGATGGCAAAGGGGAAACTGAGGAAGAAAGAGACAGACAATTAAAAGACCAGGAAGACAGATTAAGGGAAATAAATGACAGCCTGAGGAAGAAAAACCTATGTGTAATTGGGGGTCCCGAGGGCGCCGAAAGGGACAGAGGGCCAGAATATGTATTTGAACAAATCATAGCAGAAAACTTTCCTAATCTGGGAATGGAAACAGGCATTCAGATCCAGGTAATAGAGAGATACCCCCCTTAAAATCAATAAAAACCGTCCAACACCTCGACATTTAATAGTGAAGCCTGCAAATCCTGCAGATCCTTAAAGCAGCAAGAGACAAGAAAATCCTCACCTTTATGGGAGGAGCAGACCTCTCCACAGCGACCTGGCAGCCCAGAAAGGGCTGGCAGGATATATTCAGCGTCCTCCATGAGAAGAACATGCAACCAAGAATACTTTATCCAGCAAGGCTCTCATTCAAAATGGAAGGAGAGATAAAGAGCTTCCAAGACAGGCAGCAACTAAAAGAATATGTGACCTCCAAACCAGCTCTGCAAGAAATTTTAAGGGGGACTCTTAAAATTCCCCTTTAAGAAGAAGTTCAGTGGAACAATCCACAAAAACAAGGACTGAATAGATATCATGATGACACCAAACTCATATCTGTCGATAGTAACTCTGAACGTGAATGGGCTTAATGATCCCATCAAAGGCGCAGGGTTTCAGACTGGATAAAAAACCAGGACCCATCTATTTGCTGTATACAAGAGACTCATATTAGACAGAAGGACACGTACAATCTGAAAATAATAGGTTGGAGAACCATTTACCATTCAAATGGTCCTCAAAAGAAAGCAGGGTTAGCCATCCTTATATCAGGTAAACTAAAATTTACCCCGAAGACTGTAGTGAGAGATGAAGACGGACACTAAATCATACTTAAAGGATCTATCCAACAAGTGGACTTAACAATCCTCAATATATATTCCCCGAATATCGGAGCTGCCAAATATTTAAACCAATTAAAAACGAAAGTGAAGAAATACTTAGATAATAATTATCTTATACTTGGTAACTACAATCTAGGTCTTTCTACCCTCGATAGGTCTTCTAAGCACAACATCTCCAAAGAAACGAGAGCTTTAAATGATACACTGGAGCAGATAGATTTCACAGATATCTACAGAACTTTACATCCAAACTCAACTGAATAAACATTCTTCTCAAGTGCACATGGAACTTTCTCCAGAATAGACCACATACTAGATCACAAATCGCTTCTGAACCGATATCAAAATATTCAGATCGTCCCCTGCATATTCTCAGACCATAATGCCTTGAAATTAGAACTAAATCACAAGAAGTTTGGAAGGACTTCAAACACGGGGATGTTAAGGACCATCCTGCTAAAAGATGAAAGGGTCAACCAGGAAATTGAGGAAGAATTAAAAAGATTCATGGAAACTAATGAGAATGAAGATACAAACATTCAAAGTCTTGGGCAAAAAGAAAAAGCAGTCCTAAGGGGGAAATACATCACAATACAAGCATCCATTCAAAAACTGGAAAGAACTCAAATACAAAAGCTAACCTTACTCATAAAGGAGCTAGAGAAAAAAACAGCAGCTAGATCTTACACCTAACAGAATAAGAGATTTAATTAAAATTTGAGCAGACCTCAAGGAAATTGAGACCACAAGAAATGTGGTACAGATCAACAAAACCAGGAGTTGGTTCTTTGAAAAGAATTAATAACATACATAAACCATTTGCAGTCTTATTAAAAAAAGAAAGACAAGCCTCAAATTAATAAAATCATGAATGAGAAAGGAGAGATCAGTACCAACACAAGGAAATACAAATGATTTGAAAAAGATATTATGAACAGCTATACAGAAATAAATTAGGCAATCTAGAAGAAATGGACGCATTCCTGGAAAGACACAAACTAACAAAACTGGAACAGGAAGAAATAGAAAACCTAAACAAGCCAATAACCAGTCAGTAAATTGAAGCAGTCATCAAAAACCTCCCAAGTCACAAAAGTCCAGGGCCAGATGGCTTCCCAGGGGAATTCTATCAAACGTTTAAAGAAGAAACCATACCTATCCTACTAAAGCTGTTTGGAAAGAAAGAAAGAGATGGAGTACTTCCAAATTCGTTCTATTAAGCCAGCATCACCTTAATTCCAAAACCAGACAAAGACCCCACCAAAACACCAAAAAGGAGAATACAGACCAATATCCCTGATGAACATGGATGGAAAAATTCTCAACAAGATACTAGCCAATAGGATCCAACAATACATTAAGAATATTAGTCACCATGACCAAGTAGGATTTATCCCCTGGACACAAGGATGGTTCAACACTCGTAAAACAATCAATGTGATTCATCATATCAGCAAGAGAAAAACCATGAACTATATGATCCTCTCATTAGATGCAGAGAAAGCATTTGACAAAATACAGCATCCATTCCTGATCAAAACACTTCAGAGCATAGGGATAGAGGGAATATTCCTCAACATCTTAAAAGCCATCTACGAAAAGCCCGCAGCAAATATCATTCTCAATGGGGCAGCACTGGGAGACTTTCCCCTAATAACAGGAACAAGACAGGGATGTCCACTCTCACCACTGCTATTCAACATAGTATTGGAAATCCTAGCCTCAGCAATCAGACAACAAAAAGACACTAAAGGCATTTAAATTGGAAAAGAAGAAGTCAAACTCTCCGTCTTCACCGATGACATGATATTCTACCTAGAAAACCCAAAACCCTCCCCCACAAGATTGCTAGAACTCATACAGCAATTAGGTAGCATTGCAGGATACAAAATCAATGCCCAGAAATCAATGGCATTTCTTTACACTAACAATGAGACTGAAGAAAGAAATTAAGGAGTCAATCTCATTTACAATTGCACCCAAAAAATAAGATATCTAGGAATAAACTTAACCAAGGAGGTAAATGATCTATACCCTAAAAACAATAGAACACTTCTGAAAGAAATTGAGGAACACACAAAGAGATGGAAAAATATTCCATGCTCATGGATTGGCAGAATTAATTTTGTGAAAATGTCAATGTTACCCAGGCAATGAACACGTTTAATGCAATCCCTATCAAAATACCATGGACATTCTTCAGAGAGTTAGAACAAATTATTTTAAGATTTGTATGGAATCAGAAAAGACCCCGAAAAGCCAGGGGAATTTTAAAAAAGAAAACCATATCTGGGGGCATCACAATGCCAGGTTGTACTACAAAGCTGTGGTCATCAAGACAGTGTGGTACTGGCACAAAAACAGACACATAGATCAATGGAACAGAATAGAGAACCCAGAAGTGGACCTTGAACTTTATGGTCAACTAATATTCGATAAAGGAGGAAAGACTATCCATTGGAAGAAAGACAGTCTCTTCAATAGATGGTGCTGGGAAAATTGGACATCCACCTTCAGAAGAATGAAACTAGACCACTCTCTTTCACCATAAACAAAGACAAACTCAAAATGGATGAAAGATCTAAATGTGAGACAAGAGTACATCAAAATCATAGAGGAGAACACAAGCAACACCCATTTTAAACTTGTCCACAGCAACTTCTTGCAAGGTACATCCATGAAGGCAAAAGAAACAAAAGCAAAAATGAACTATTGTGACTTCATCAAGATAAGAAGCTTTTTCACAGCAAAGGATACAGTCAACAAAACTAAAAGACAACCTACAGCATGGGAGAAGATATATGCAAAAGACGTTTCAGATAAAGGGCTAGTTTCCAAGATCTATAAAGAACTTCTTAAAATCAACACCAAAGAAACAAACAATCCAATCATGAAATGGGCAAAAGACATGAAGAGAAATCTCACAGAGGAAGACATTGACATGGCCAACATGCACATGAAAAAATGCTCTGCATCACTTGCCCTTAGCAATATACAAATCAAAACCACAATGAGATCCCACCTCACACCAGTGGGAATGGGGAAAATTAACAAGGCAGGAAACCACAAATGTTGGAGAGGATGCGGAGAAAAGGGAACCCTCTTACACTGCTGGTGGGAATGTGAACTGGTGCAGTCACTCTGGAAAACTGTGTGGAGGTTCCTCAAAGAGTTAAAAATAGACCTGCCCGACGACTCAGCAATTGCACTATTGGGGATTTACCCCAAAGATTCAGATGCAATGAAACGCCGGGACACCTGCACCCCGATGTTTATAGCAGAATGTCCACAATAGCCAAACTGTGGCAGGAGCCTCGGTGTCCATCGAAAGATGAATGGATAAAGATGTGGTTTATGTATACAATGGAATATTACTCAGCCATTAGAAACGACAAATACCCACCATTTGTTTCAACGTGGATGGAACTGGAGGGAATTATGCTGAGTGAAGTAAGTCAATCAGAGAAGGACAAACAGTGTATGTTCTCATTCCTTTGGGGAATATAAATAATAGTGAAAGGGAATATAAGGAATGGAGAAGAAACGTTTGGGAAATATCAGAAAGGGAGAGAGATCATAAAGACTCCTAACTCTGGGAAAAGAACTAGGGGTGCTGGAAGGGGAGGAGGAGGGGGGATGGGGCTGAATGGGTGACAGGCACTGAGGGGGACACTTGACGGGATGAGCACTGCGTGTTATTCTGTATGTTGGTCAACTGAACACCAATAAAAAATAAATATATTTTAAAAAAAAGATCAAACAAGTACATATTTATGCTGCCAACATGGGAGTACCGAAATATAGAAACCAATTAACAACACACGTACAGGAACACACTGATAATAATACAATGACAGGGGATTTTAACACCCACTTATGACAATGGACCGATCGTCTATGAAGAAAATGAACAGGGGAACAAGAGCCTTGACACACTGGACCACAGGGACTCAACAGATATAGTCTGAACATTTCTTCCTAAAGCAGAATACGCATTCCTTTCAAGTGCAGATGGGACATTCTACAGAACAGATCATATCATGGGCCACAAATCAGCCCTCAACAGGTACAGCAGGTACAAGAAGGATGGTATCACACCATGTACATTTTCGGACCACGACACTATGAAACTCGAAGTCGACAGTAAGAAAAACTTTGGACAGACCAAAAATTCGTGGAGATTATGATCATCCTACTAGAGAAGGAATGGAGCAACCAGGAAATTAAAGAGGAAATTTAAAACAAATTAAAATGAAAACATGTTTCTTCAAACCTCTAGGATGTCCAAAGACATCTACTTCCTTAGAGGGAAGTAGATAGCAATACAGGCCTACCTCAAGAAACAAGAAGTCTCCAATACACAACCCAACACTACACCTAAAGGAGCTGGTAAAGGAATAGGAAACAAAGCCTAAAGCCTACAGAAGAAGGGAAAAATAAAGATGAGAGCAGAAATAAACAATACAGAAACTACAAAACAGTAGAATGGAATAATGAAACTAAGAACTGGTTCTTCAAAATAACTAAGAAAATGGATCAAGCCCTAGCCAGCCTTATCAACAAGAAAACAGAAAGGAACTAAATAAATAAAATCACAAAAGAGATGAGAGATCACAATCAACACCAGAAAATAAGACAATTATAAGGGAATACTATGAAAGATTATATACTAACAAACTGGGAGACCAGGAAGAATTGGAGAGATCCCTAGAAATGTGCAAATGAGCAAATCTCAAAGAGGAAGAAATAGAAAATGTGAATAGACCCATAACTAGCAAAGGAATTGAATCAGCAAGGCACCTGGGTGTCTCAGTAGTTGAGCATCTGCTTTGGCTCACGTCATGATCCTGGGGTCCTGGGGAATCATGTCCCACATCAGGCTCCCTGCATGGAGCCTCATTTTCCCCCGGCCTATACCCTGCCTCTCTGTGTCTCGCATGAATACATAAATAAAATCTTTAAAAAAGAAAAAGATAAAAAGATGAGAAAGGACCCAATTAAAATCACAAATGAGATAAGAGAAATAACAACCAACACTAGAGAAATACAAACGTTTATAAGAGAGCATTATGAAAAATTATATGCCAGCAACCTAGAACCTGGAAGAAATAGATCAATTCCTGGAAATATATAACATAGCAAAAATGAAAAAGGAAGAATAAGAAACTTGAACAGATAACCAATAACGAAATTGAATCAGCAATCAAGAATCTCCCAACAGGAGACGCTTAGATCAATAGAATAGAATGGAATGCCGAAACAAGATACAAACCTCTAACTCTATGATCCATTAATCGACAACAAGGCAGCAAGGAATATCCAATGGCACAAAGACAGTCTCTTCAACAAACCTGACCCCAGGATAAGAACAAATGGTGTTGGGAAAACCAGGCAGCCACATGCAGAAGAATGAAACGGGACCACTTTCTTACACCATATATATAAAAAATAAATTCAAAATGGATGAAAGACCTAAATGTGAGACCTGAAACCATAAAAAGAAGAAAAGATAGGCAGCAACGTCTTTGACGTTGGCCATTGAATCTTCTTTCTAGATATGCCTCTGAGTTGAGGGAAACAAAAGCAAAAATACTATTGGGACTTCATCATATTCAAAAGCTTCTGCAAAGTGAAAGAAACAACCAATGCTAACAGGCAACATACAAAATGAAAGGAGATATTTGTAAACAACACATCCAATAAACAGTTAGTATGCAAAATACGTAAAGCAAATATGAATATCAGCATCCTAAACACAAATTATCCAACTGCAGATGGGCAGAAGACATGAATGGACTTTGTCTCTGACAAGACATCCAGATGGCCACCAGACACCGAAAGACACTCAGCGTCACCCATCATCAGGGAAATGCAAATGAAAACCACAATAAGATGTCACCTGACAGCTGACAGAATGGCTAAAATTAACAACAGAAGAAACAACAGGTGTTGTTGAGGCTATAGAGAAGAGGGAGCCCCCTTACACTCCTGGTGGGCACGGGAACAGGTGCAGCCACTGTGGAAAACATTGTGGGGGGTCCTCAAGACGTTAAAAATAGGGGATCCCTGGGTGGTGCAGCGGTTTGGTACCTGCATTTGGCCCATGTCGCGATCCTGGCGACCCGGGATCGAATCCCACGTCGGGCTCACAGTGCACGGAGCCTGCTTCTCCCTCTGCCTGTGTCTCTGCCTCTCTCTGTGTGACTATCATAAAAAAAAATTAAAAAAAGAAGTTAAAAATAGACCTACCATACGATTCCAAAATTGTAGAGCTAGGTATTTACCCCGAGGATAGAAAAGTCATTTAGTAGATTCCAAGTGGGACACGCAGCCCAGTGTTTGTAGCAGCGTTATCAACAACAGCCAAACTGTGGATACAGCCCAGATGTCCATTGACTGATGAATGGGCAGAGACGATGTGGTAAATATACCCACTGCGACATCACTCGGTCATCAGAAGTGATGAAATGAAGCCATTTACAATGACATGGGAGAAGTGGAAAGGACTTATGCTCAATGAACTCAGTCAGTCACAGAAAGACAGATACCAAATACCATACAATTGCATTCACATGTGAATTTTAAGAAACCAGACAAACTGGCAAAGGGGCAGAGGGGGGGATGAGAGAAGCAAACAAAAAAACACACTCTTAACCACAGAGAATCAACTAATAAATACCAGAGGAAGGTGAGGGGGATGGGGAATCAGGCGATGGGGATAGTGGAGGGCACCTGTGACCAGTACCAGGCATTGTATCCAAGGGTTGAATCACTATGTGGTAAACCTGAAACTATATCATTCTGTGTATACAAAGAGGAATTCAAGTAAAACTTTAAAATAATAATAGGTAGTATTGATGAAACATGTATGCACTAGAGAAAAAATCAGAAAGGCAACTGAAAATCCAAACAAAGAGTCTTTAGAGCCATAAAACCCTCCTTAGCTCAGCTCCGGAGAAGCCTGCCATGTCTATTCTCACCCCAGCAGAGGCCTGGATTTTGATTCTCTGGGGAGGCCACTGACTTGGTGGAGTCAGGCTATCTTTGAACCCAAAACCTAAATAGAGTGCATAAAACTAAATGGCCCAAGATGCTAAGAGTCCCAGTGCAGGCACAGGCCAAGACCCAAACTCTAACCATACACAAACATAACCCTAAACCTACACTTAATCCTAAGGTTAACCTAACCATTAAACAAGACCCATCACTAATCGAAAACCAAACACAAACCCCAAGACCAAAACACATTCACTGAAACTTTCTGCCAACCCTCACCCTAACTCCTAATCATAGGTTCGCCTAAACTTAGGTTTCCTTAACCCTGACCCCTACCTTAAATCTAACCCAAACCCTAACCTCTAACCCTAACCTTAAAATAAGTTATTCAAATCCAATTCCTAACCTTAACCTGTACCCTAACCCTAACCCTCTAATACTAATCCTATCTCATACCCCAAACTGTACCCTAACCCGTACCCTAAAACCAACCCCTAACCCACTCCCTAACCCTATATCTTACCCTTTTCCAAAACCGTACCCTGACCCTGACCTGACCCTAACCCTAAACCCTAACCAAACACTAACCCTAACCCTAGCCCTATACCCCTATCCTAATCCTAACCCTCGCCCTAACCCTAAACCTAGCCCTAACTTTAACTCTAACCCTTAACTCTAACCCCTAACAATAACTCACACCCTAACCCCTAACCCTAACTGCAAACCTAAGCCCAACCCTAACTCTAACCATAACCCTAACCCCAACTCCTAACCTCCTGCCCTAATCCCTAGAACCTAAACCCTAACCCTAACACTAAATCCTGTCCCTTACCCTAACCCCATCCTAACTCTTAACACTGACCAATATACTTATGCCTCTCCTAACCTCTAATTTGTAACCATAAGCATAATCACTAACCCCTAACATCTAACCTAAGGCTAACCACCAACTTCCTCCCCTCCCCTAACCCTACCATTCATTCTACACTTTCACTTACCCTGTGGTTCTGAGGAGTCCTTTCTGATGTGGACGTGACCCCAATGGCTCCTCCAGATTCCTCCAAGGGGTCCTGAGGAAGCCGGGCTCCTGTGAGTGCGGATGTGGTCCCACGAGTTCCTGAGGCATAGTCAGCGGGTCCTGAGGACACTGGGTCTCCTGTCACTGTGGACTATGCCTCACATCCTCTGGAAGCCTCACAGCAGGTCCTCAGGAGGCCGGGGGCTCCTGTCACCCTGGACATGGCCCCATGTCCCCCAGAAAACTCACCGTGGGTCCTGAGAAGGCTGTGGGCTCCTCTCAGCATACACACAGCCCCTTATGTCCCGAAGCCAAAGTGCAGGTCCTGAAGAAGACAGGGTTCCTGTCAGCATTGACGTGGCCCCACATTTTCCTCAAGCTTCACCATAAGACCTGAGGAGGCTGGGGGCTCATGTCAGAATGGATGTGGCCCCAAATCTTCCCAAAACTCACAGTGGGTCCTGAGGAGGCTGGAGACTCCTGTCACTGTGAATGCGGCACCCACATTTTTCTTAGGTCTCACCACAGGCCCTGACAAGGCTGGGGTCTTCTGTCCACATGGACCATCCACATATTTCCCCAAGTCTACACCAGGGGTCCTGAGGAATTCAGCGTCCTGTTGTGTCCATGTGGCCCCAAGTCCTACCAAAGCGTCACCGAGGGTTCTTAGGAGGCTGGGGCTCCTGTAACCATGAATGCGGCCCCCAGCTTCCAGAAGCCTCAACTTATGTCCTGAGGGGCCTGGGAGCTCCTGCCAGAGTGAACGCATCGCCACATCTTCCTGAAACCTCCCCACAGGTCCTGAGGTGGCTCAGAGGCTCCTGTCAGCGTGGGTGCGGGCCCATATCTTCCTGAAGTTTCCCCGCGGGTCGTGAGGCTGCTCAGGGGCGCCTGTCAGCGTGGATGCGGGCCCACAATTTCCTGAAACCTCCCCGCGGGTCCTGAGGTGCTCAGGGCTCCTGTCAGCGTGAATGTGGGCCCACTTCTTCCTGAAGCCTCCCCGCGGGTCCTGAGGAGGCTGAAGCTCATCAGCATAGACGCGTCCCCATGTCTTCCACAGGCCTCCCCAGCACAGGCTGGCTCCTGTTAGTGCAGAGGAGACCTACTGCACATGCGCATGCCATGGGCGGGGCCTGGGCTCGGGCGCCCCCTGCGGGATGCTCAGGCGCTACAGGAGACTGTGCAGGAGGCAGCGGGTGCTCTAGGGGCCGCACCTGCCTCCTTTCAGGCTCCAGCTGGGGCCTGTTAGCTTCGGAAACATCTCACTGAAAAGGAGCCCAACACCCAGCTTCCCCAGATATACTTAAGGACAAGGAATTGGAGCCCACAGGATGTGAAATTAAATATGGATCAGACTTTTACCACGTCCTGTCAAACTCACTCAACCCTCTTCCACTGTGTGCGGGACCGCGGGTTGGTGCAGCCGCAATGGAAACAGTGTGGAGGCCCCTCAGGAAGTTACAAATAGAGCCACCCTGCGACCAGCAGGTGAATGGCCTGGAGCTCACTCCGAAGATACAGATGCAGTGAGACTCGGGACACCTGCACCCCAATGTCCACAGCAGCCGGGTCCAAAGTAGTCACACTGTGGGAGGAGCCTTGGTGCCCTCTGCCAGATGATGGATAAAGAGGATGGGAGATAGATGATGATCATAGAGAGAGGAATGGAACTCAGCTATCGAGAAGGAAATCTTGCCATTTGCAATGATGTGGATAGAACTAAAGGGATCATGTTAAGTGAAGTAAGTCAGTCGGGAAAGAGAATGACCATGTGGTTTCATTCATAGGTGGAATTAAAGAAGCAAAGCAGATGAACAACTGTGAAGGGAAGTAAAAACAAATAAGATGAAAACAGATACAGGAAATACAGACTCTTAATGATAGGAAACAAACTGAGGGTAGCTGGAGGGGGCGGATAACAGGGGACCAGCATGAAGGAGGTCATGTTATGTCACGAGCACTGCTGTTGTCTCCCACTGGTGAATCTCTGAATTCTTCCTCTGAAAGTATAATACACTATACGTTAATTAATTGGGTTTAAATTAAGTTAAAAAAATCAGTTCTATCAGAGCACATTTCCTTCTGGACTCTCTGTTTTGCTCATTCAGCTTATGCCGGGACCACCCCCCGTGGGTTTGGTTTGTATAAGTAGGCTCCATGCCTCGTCTATGGCCCAGCACAGGGCTAGAACTCACGACCCCTGAGATCAGGACCGGAGGTGAGGTCAGGAGTTGGATGTTTAACCGACGGAGCCAGCTGGGGGCCCGAGAACCACACTGCTTTATCCTGTGTCTCTGTGACATCTTTTGAAATAGGAAAGTGCTGCGTCTCACTCTGTCATGCTTCTCCAGTACTGATTTGCTGTCCGGGGTCATTTGTTGTGGGGGTTGGATGTTATGCGTTTTTTTCCTATTTCTAAGATCTGCCACCATGATTTTGATAGGAATGACACTGAAACTGAGGGCGGCTTCAGGAACTGCGCGACTTTTCACAAGATGAGGATCCCACCCCACGAGCCCAGGCCGGCCTCCCAGAGCCTAGTATGGCTCAGTGCACAAGACTTGTGCTCCTTTGTTTCAGTCTCATTATTTATTGTCCTTGATGCTCCTGAGAAGAGCGTCATGTCCTTCATTTCCTTCGTGACTGCTCATTGTCAGGACACACCAAGGCTTCTCTGATCTGCAGGGTCAGTTTGTGTCCCGTGACTTTACTGAACTCACTCCTTAGTTCTAACAGGTTTTGGTGGAACGTATTGTTCAATATGTTCGCAATCACTGTATTGAACTCAGATACACGTGAGTACAGTCCTGACACTTCCCCCTGCATTTCTCCAACCTCTCCCAGCACCTAACATAAGGATGTTTGCAGCTACGACTACGGGCAGGCAGGATGCGGGAGGGTCCTGCCCTGAGCTCAGCTCTCACAAGAGACCATGCCTCGAAGCCAGCTTTCAACTAGCTGCGTACTAATGGCCGTGAGACCATAGCAGTCTTCTAACTCAGGAGGTTCGAAGAATACCACTCCACTGCACCTGGAGACACCTTCGAGGCCTGCATTATTCCACTTGCATCTCACAAGCTTCTGACAAACGGCTCTGGTGAAGACATTCAAAACTCATTCTGCAGGCAGTGTGGAACTGTAAGGGACTGGGTGTGAGCTCAACTCTCGGAAGAGAGATGCTTTTGGACTCGGGGTTCAGCTAGCTTCTCACTTATGGAACTCGGTATGTAGCACCTGTCTAAGACAGGAATTACTAAGAAATCGCTGGTTTGAGCTTGGAGGCACTAGTCTTGTGTGCCGGGATGTTCCACTTACCTCTCACAGCATTTTGTCACGCATCAAGCCAAGGCCTGTTAGCAGCGAAGTGTACCTGCAGGCAGGATGTGGGAAGTACAGGCCATAAGCTCAACTCTCAAAAGTGTGTACGCCTGGGAGGCAGATGTCAGCTACCCACTCAGACATGAGAGTTAGAAACTAGCTTTTCGAATCGAAAAGAATAGAATCGAATGGAATCGAATCCAATCGAATTGAATCGAAAAGAATCAATCGAATCTAATTGAATAGAAAAGAATCGAATAGATTCGAATCGACACGAAACGAAAAAAGTCGAAACGAATAGAATCATGTCAAATCGAAAAGAATCGACTCAAATCAAAAAGAATCGAATCGAAACGAATCGAAAAGAATCGAATCGAACAGACCGAAAGGAATCGAATCGAAAAGAATCATATCGAATCGAATCGAATAGAATCGGGAAAGAACCGAATCGATTCCACTCGACTTGAAACGAAAAAAATCGAATCGAACAGTTTCGAATCTAATTGAAATGAATCGAATCAAATAAAATAGAAGAGAATCAAATCGAAACGAAAAGAATCGAATCGAATCGAATTGAAAAGAATTGAATCGAATCGAAAAGAATCGAATCGAAATGAAAAGAATCGAATCGAATCGATCGAAATGATCGAATTGAAAAGTATCGAGTTGAATCGAATCAAATCGAAAAGAATCAAATCGAATCGTATAGAATCAAAAAGAATCAAATCAAATCGAATCGAAAAGAATAGAATCGTATTTCATTGAATCGAAAAGAATTGAATCGAAAAGAATCGAGTCGAATCAAAACGAATCAAATCAAATCGAAAAGAATCGTATCGATTTGAATCGAAAAGAATCGGATCGAATCTTATATACTTGAATCAAAAAGAATCGAGTCGATTCAAATAAAAAAAATCTAACCGAATAGAAAAGAATCGAATCGAAAAGAAAAGAATCGATTCAAATCGAAAACCGAAAGGAATCAAAACGATTCGAATGGATACAAAACGAATCGAATCGAAAATAATAGAATCGAATCGCACCGAATCGAAATGAAAATAATCAAATGGAATCGAATTGAAAATAACCGAATGGTATCGAATTGAAAATAATTGAAGCGAATCTAATAGAAAATAATCGATTCGCATTGAATCGAATCGAAAAACATCGAAATGAATTGAATTGAAAATAATGAAATCGAATCGAAAATAATCGAATCGAAAGTAATCTTATCGAATCGAAAATAATCGAATCGAATCGAATCGAAAATAATTGACCGAGTCGATCGAATTGAGTTGAAAATAATCGAATCGAACCGAATTGAATCGAAAATAATCGAATCGAACGAATAGAAAAGAATCGAATGGAATCGAAAAGAATCGAATCATATTGAATTGAATTGAAAAGAATCGAATCGTATCGAATGGAATCGAAAAGAATCGAATCATATCGAATTGAATCGAAAAGAATCGAATCGAAGAGAACCGAAAAGAATCGAATTGAATACAATCGAAAAGAATCGTATCGAATCGAATCGAATTGAATCGAAAAGAATCGATTCCAATCGAATTGAATTGAATAGAATCGAATCGAACAGTACCGAATCGAATTGATAAGATTCGAATCAAACAAAATCGAAAAGAATCTAATTGAAATGAAAAGAATCCAATCGAATCGAATTGAAAGGAATCGAATCGAAAAAATCGAATCGAAAAGAATCGAGTTGAGTTGAATCGAATCGAATCATATCGAATCGAAAGGAATCGAACCGAATCGAATTGAATTGAAAAGAATTGAATCGAAATGAATCAAAAAGAATCGAATCGACCTGAAAAGAAAAGAATCGAATCGAATTGTAACAAATTGAATCCAAATGATCGAATCGAATCAAATCGAAAAGAATCGAACAGAATCGAATCGAAACGAAAAGAATCGAACTGAAAATAATCGAATCGAATGGAATAGAATCGAACAGAATTGAATCGAACGAAAAGAAACTTATCGAATCGAATCGAAAAGAATCGAATTGAATCGAATGGAGAAGAATCAAATCGAACCGAATCGAAAAGAACTGAATCGAAAAGAATCGAATCGAAGAGAATCTAATCGAAACGAAAAGAATCAAATCGAATCCAAAACAATAGAATCGAAACGAAAAGAGGCGAATCGAATCGAATCGAATAGAAGCGAAAAGAAAAAAATCGAATCGAATCAAATCGAAAAGAATCGAATTAAAAAGAATAGAATCGAAACATTCGAATCGAAATGAATCGAATCGAATTAAATCGGTTGAAAAGATCGAATCAAAAAACATCAAAGAGAATCGAAACGAATCGAATCGAATCAAATCGAATTGAAAAGAATCGTATCAAATCAAATCTAAAAGAATCGAATCGGGATCCCTGGGTGGTGCAACGGTTTACCGCCTGCCTTTGGCCCACGGCGCGATCCTGGAGACCCGGGATCGAATCCCATGTCGGGCTCCCGGTGCATGGAGCCTGCTTCTCCCACTGCCTATGTCTCTGCCCCTCTCTCTCTTTCTCTCTGTGACTATCATAAATAAATAAAAATAAAAAAAATAAAAGAATCGAATCGAATCGAATCAAAAAGAATGGAATCAAATTGATTCGCATCGAAAAGAATCGATCGAATCGTATTGAATCGAAAAGAATCGAATCGAATCGAATCGAAGAATCGAATCGAAACGAATCGAATCGAAAAGAATCGAATCGAAAAGAATTGAATCGAAGAATATCAAATCGAATTGAAAAGAATTGACTCAAATCGAAAAGAATCGAATCGAAACACAAAAAATCGAATCGAATTCAAAAGAATCGAATTGAATTGAAATGAGAAGAATCGAATCGAATTGGATCGAATCGAAAATAATTGAATCGAATTGAATCAAAAATAATAAAATCGAGTCGAATCAAAAATAATTGGAATTGAATCGAATCGATAATCGAACCGAATCGAATCCAATCGAGTCGAATCGAAAATAATCGAATCGAATCAAATGGATTCAAAAACAATTAAATCGAATCGAAAAGAATCGAATTGAATCGAAAAGAATCAAACCGAATCAAAAAGAATCGAAAAGAATTGAATCAAGAAGAATCGAAATGAATTGAATCGAGTAGAATCACATCGAAGCTAGGGTAAAAAATCGAATCGAATCAAAAATTATCTAAATCAATCCAATGAAATCCAAAAGAATTGAATCGAATCGAATCGAAAAGATTCGAATCGAAATGTAACAAGTGGAATCCAAATGATCGAATCGAATCAAATCGAAAAGAATCGAATCGAAAAGAATCGAATTGAATTGAATCGATTCGAGAAGAATCGAATCGAAAAGAATCGAATCGTATCAAATCGAATCGAATCGAAAAGAATCGAATCGAAGAGAATAGAATCGAAACGAAAAGAATCGAATCGAATCGAATCAAAAAGAATCGAATCGAAACGACAAGAGGCGAATCGAATCGAATCGAAAAGAATCAAATTGAAAAGAATCGAATCGAATTGAAAAGAATCGAATCGAAAAAATCGAATCAAAAAGAATCGAATCGAATCGAAAAGAATCGAATCGAATCGAAAAGAATAGAATCGAATGGAATCGAATCGAAAAGAATCAATCGAATCGAATTGAATAGAAAAGAATCGAATAGATTAGAATCGACATGAATCGAAAAAAGTCGAAACGAATCGAATCATATCAAAGCGAAAAGAATCGAATCGAATCAAAAAGCATCGAATCGAACTCAATCGAAAAGAATCGAATCGAACAGACCGAAAAGAATCGAATCGAAGAGAATCGTATCAAATCGAATCGAATAGAACCGAAAGAATCGAATCGATTCCAATCGACCTGAATCGAAAAGAATCGAATCGAACAGTATCGAATCTAATTGAAATGAATCGAATCAAATAAAATAGAAGAGAATCAAATCGAAATGAAAAGAATCGAATCGAATCGAATTGAAAAGAATTGAATCAAATCGAAAAGAATCGAATCGAAATGAAAAGAATCGAATCGAATCGATCGAAATGATCGAATTGAAAAGTATCGAGTTGAATCGAATCAAATCGAAAAGAATCAAATCGAATCGTATCGAATCAAAAAGAATCAAATCGAATCGAATAGAATCGTATTTCATTGAATCGAAAAGAATCGAGTCGAATCAAAACGAATCGAATCAAATAGAAAAGAATCGTATCGATTTGAATCGAAAAGAATCGGATCGAATCTTATATACTTGAATCAAAAAGAATCGAGTTGATTCAAATCAAAAAATCAAACCGAATAGAAAAGAATCGAATCGAAAAGAAAAGAATCGATTTAAATCGAAAACCGAAAGGAATCAAAACGATTCGAATGGATACGAAACGAATCGAATCGAAAATAATAGAATCGAATCGCACCGAATCGAAATGAAAATAATCAAATGGAATCGAATTGAAAATAACCAAATCAAATCAAATCGAAACTAATTGAAGCGGGGATCCCTGGGTGGCGCAGCGGTTTAGTGCCTGCCTTTGGCCCAGGGCGCGATCCTGGAGACCCGGGATCAAATCCCACATAGGGCTCCCGGTGCTTGGAGCTTGCTTCTCCCTCTGCCTATGTCTCTGCCTCTCTCTCTCTCTCTGTGACTATCATAAATAAATAAAAAATTTAGAAAAAAAAGAAAATAATTGAAGCGAAACTAATAGAAAATAATCGATTCGCATTGAATCGAATCGAAAAACATCGAAATGAATTGAATTGAAAATAATGAAATCGAATCGAAAATAATCGAATCGAAAGTAATCTTATCGAATCGAAAATAATCGAATCGAATCGAATCGAAAACAAATGAACCGAGTCGATCGAATTGTGTTGAAAATAATCGAATCGAACCGAATTGAATCGAAAATAATCGAATCGAATCGAATGGAATCGAAAAGAATCCAATCATATCGAATTGAATCGAAAAGAATCGAATCGTATCGAATGGAATCGAAAAGAATCGAATCATATCGAATTGAATCGAAAAGAATCGAATGAAGAGAACCGAAAAGAATCGAATCGAATACAATCGAAAAGAATCGTATCGAATCGAATCGAATTGAATCGAAAAGAATCGATTCCAATCGAATTGAATTGAATAGAATCGAATCGAACAGTACCGAATCGAATTGATAAGATTCGAATCAAATAAAATCGAAAAGAATCTAATTGAAACGAAAAGAATGCAATCGAATCGAATTGAAAGGAATCGAATTGAAAAAATCGAATCGAAAAGAATCGAGTTGAGTTGAATCGAATCGAATCATATCGAATCGAAAAGAATCGAATCGAATCGAATTGAAAAGAATCGAATCGAACTGAATCAAAAAGAATCGAATCGAACTGAATAGAAAAGAATCGAATCGAATTGTAACAAATTGAATCCAAATGATCGAATCGAATCAAATCGAAAAGAATCGAGCAGAATCGAATCGAAACGAAAAGAATCGAACTGAAAATAATTGAATCGAATCGAATCGAATAGAATCGAACAGAATTGAATCGAACGAAAAGAATCTTATCGAATCGAATAGAATCAAATCGAATCGAATGGAGAAGAATCAAATCGAACCGAATCGAAAAGAACTGAATCGAAAAGAATCGAATCGAAGAGAATCTAATCGAAACGAAAAGAATCAAATCGAATCCAAAAGAATAGAATCGAAACGAAAAGAGGCGAATCGAATCGAATCGAAAAGAAGCGAATAGAAAAAAATCGAATCGAATCGAATCGAAAAGAATCGAATTGAAAATAGAATCGAAAAATTCGAATCGAATCAAATCGAAATGAATCGAATCGAATTAAATCGGTTGAAAAGATCGAATCAAAAAACATCAAAGAGTATCGAAACGAATCGAATCGAATCAAATCGAATTGAAAAGAATCGTATCAAATCAAATCTAAGAGAATCGAATCGAATCGAATCAAAAAGAATGGAATCGAATTGATTAGCATAGAAAGAATCCATCGAATCGTATTGAATCGAAAAGAATCGAATCGAATCGAAGAATCGAATCGAAACGAATCGAATCGAAAAGAATCGAATCGAAAAGAATTGAATCGAAGAATATCAAATCGAATTGAAAAGAATTGACTCAAATCGAAAAGAATCGAATCGAAACACAAAGAATCGAATCGAATTCGAAAGAATCGAATTGAATTGAAATGAGAAGAATCGAATCGAATTGCATCGAATCGAAAATAATTGAATCGAATTGAATAAAAAATAATCAAATCGAGTCGAATCAAAAATAATTGGAATTGAATCGAATCGATAATCGAACCGAATCGAATCCAATCGAGTCGAATCGAAAATAATCGAATCGAATCAAATGGATTCAAAAACAATTAAATCGAATCGAATCGAAAAGAATCGAATTGAATTGAAAAGAATCAAACCGAATCAAAAAGAATCGAAAAGAATTGAATCAAGAAGAATCGAAATGAATTGAATCGAGTAGAATCAAATCGAAGCTAGGGTAAAAGAATCGAATCGAATCAAAAATTATCTAAATCAATCCAATGAAATCCAAAAGAATTGAATCGAATCGAATCGAAAAGATTCGAATCGAAATGTAACAAGTGGAATCCAAATGATCGAATCGAATCAAATCGAAAAGAATCGAATCGAAAAGAATCGAATTGAATTGAATCGATTCGAGAAGAATCGAATCGAAAAGAATCGAATCGTGTCGAATCGAATCGAAAAGAATCGAATCGAAGAGAATATAATCGAAACGAAAAGAATCGAATCGAATCGAATCAAAAAGAATCGAATCGAAACAAGAGGCGAATCGAATCGAATCGAAAAGAATCAAATTGAAAAGAATCGAATCGAAAAAATCGAATCAAAAAGAATCGAATCGAAAAGAATCGAATCGAATCGAAAAGAATAGAATCGAATGGAATCGAATCGAAAAGAATCAATTAAATCGAATTGAATAGAAAAGAATCGAATAGATTCAAATCGACACGAATCGAAAAAAGTCGAAACGAATCGAATCATATCAAAGCGAAAAGAATCGAATCGAATCCAAAAGAATCGAATCGAACTGAATCGAAAAGAATCGAATCGAACAGACCGAAAAGAATCGAATCGAAGAGAATCGTATCGAATCGAATCGAATAGAACCGAAAGAATCGAATCGATTCCAATCGACCTGAATCGAAAAGAATCGAGTCGAACAGTATCGAATCTAATTGAAATGAATCGAATCAAATAAAATAGAAGAGAATCAAATCGAAACGAAAAGAATCGAATCGAATCGAATTGAAAAGAATTGAATCGAATCGAAAAGAATCGAATCGAAATGAAAAGAATCGAATCGAATCGATCGAAATGATCGAATTGAAAAGTATCGAGTTGAATCGAATCAAATCGAAAAGAATCAAATCGACTCGTATCGAATCAAAAAGAATCAAATCGAATCGAATAGAATCGTATTTCATTGAATCGAAAAGAATTGAATCGAAAAGAATCGAGTCGAATCAAAACGAATCGAATCAAATCGAAAAGAATCGTATCGATTTGAATCGAAAAGAATCGGATCGAATCTTATATACTTGAATCAAAAAGAATCGAGTCGATTCAAATAAAAGAAATCAAACCGAATAGAAAAGAATCGAATCGAAAAGAAAAGAATCGATTCAAATCGAAAACCGAAAGGAATCAAAACGATTCGAATGGATACGAAACGAATCGAATCGAAAATAATAGAATCGAATCGCACCGAATCTAAATGAAAATAATCAAATGGAATCGAATTGAAAATAACCGAATCAAATCAAATCGAAAATACTTGAAGCGAATCTAATAGAAAATAATCGATTCGCATTGAATCGAATCGAAAAACATCGAAATGAATTGAATTGAAAATAATGAAATCGAATCGAAAATAATCGAATCGAAAGTAATCTTATCGAATCGAAAATAATCGAATCGAATCGAATCGAAAATAATTGAACCGAGTCGATCGAATTGAGATGAAAATAATCGAATCGAACCGAATTGAATCGAAAATAATCGAATCGAATCGAATAGAAAAGAATCGAATGGAATCGAAAAGAATCGAATCATATCGAATTGAATCAAAAAGAATCGAATCGTATCGAATGGAATCGAAAAGAATCGAATCATATCGAATTGAATCGAAAAGAATCGAATCAAAGAGAACCGAAAAGAATCGAATCGAATACAATCGAAAAGAATCGTATCGAATCGAATCGAATTGAATCGAAAAGAATCGATTCCAATCGAATTGAATTGAATAGAATCGAATCGAACAGTACCGAATCGAATTGATAAGATTCGAATCAAATAAAATCGAAAAGAATCTAATTGAAACGAAAAGAATCCAATCGAATCGAATTGAAAGGAATCGAATCGAAAAAATCGAATCGAAAAGAATCGAGTTGAGTTGAATCGAATCAAATCATATCGAATCGAAAAGAATCGAACCGAATCGAATTGAATTGAAAAGAATTGAATCGAACTGAATCAAAAAGAATCGAATCGACCTGAATAGAAAAGAATCGAATCGAAATGTAACAAATTGAATCCAAATGATCGAATCGAATCAAATCGAAAAGAATCGAGCAGAATCGAATCGAAACGAAAAGAATCGAACTGAAAATAATCGAATCGAATCGAATCGAATAGAATCGAACAGAATTGAATCGAACGAAAAGAATCTTATCGAATTGAATCGAAAAGAATCGAATCGAATCGAATGGAGAAGAATCAAATCGAACCGAATCGAAAAGAACTGAATCGAAAAGAATCGAATCGAAGCGAATCTAATCGAAACGAAAAGAATCAAATCGAATCCAAAACAATAGAATCGAAACGAAAAGAGGCGAATCGAATCGAATCGAAAAGAAGCGAATAGAAAAATATCGAATCGAATCGAATCGAACAGAATCGAATTAAAAAGAATAGAATCGAAACATTCGAATCGAAATGAATCGAATCGAATTAAATCGGTTGAAAAGATCGAATCAAAAAACATCAAAGAGAATCGAAACGAATCGAATCGAATCAAATCGAATTGAAAAGAATCGTATCAAATCAAATCTAAAAGAATCGAATCGGGATCCCTGGGTGGTGCAGCGGTTTAGCGTCTGCCTTTGGCCCAGGGCACGATCCTGGAGACCCGTGATCGAATCCCATGTCGGGCTCCCGGTGCATGGAGCCTGCTTCTCCCACTGCCTATGTCTCTGCCCCTCTCTCTCTTTCTCTCTGTGACTATCATAAATAAATAAAAATAAAAAAAAATAAAAGAATCGAATCGAATCGAATCAAAAAGAATGGAATCGAATTGATTCGCATCGAAAAGAATCGATCGAATCGTATTGAATCGAAAAGAATCGAATCGAATCGAAGAATCGAATCGAAACGAATCGAATCGAAAAGAATCGAATCGAAAAGAATTGAATCGAAGAATATCAAATCGAATTGAGAAGAATTGACTCAAATCGAAAAGGATCGAATCGAAACACAAAGAATCGAATCGAATCGAATTCGAAAGAATCGAATTGAATTGAAATGAGAAGAATCGAATCGAATTGCATCGAATCGAAAATAATTGAATCGAATTGAATAAAAAATAATCAAATCGAGTCGAATCAAAAATAATTGGAATTGAATCGAATCGATAATCGAACCGAATCGAATCCAATCGAGTCGAATCGAAAATAATCGAATCGAATCAAATGGATTCAAAAACAATTAAATCGAATCGAAAAGAATCGAATGGAATCGAAAAGAATCAAACCGAATCAAAAAGAATCGAAAAGAATTGAATCAAGAAGAATCGAAATGAATTGAATCGAGTAGAATCAAATCGAAGCTAGGGTAAAAGAATCGAATCGAATCAAAAATTATCTAAATCAATCCAATGAAATCCAAAAGAATTGAATCGAATCGAATCGAAAAGATTCGAATCGAAATGTAACAAGTGGAATCCAAATGATCGAATCGAATCAAATCGAAAAGAATCGAATCGAAAAGAATCGAATTGAAATGAATCGATTCGAGAAGAATCGAATCGAAAAGAATCGAATTGAAATGAATCGATTCGAGAAGAATCGAATCGAAAAGAATCGAATCGTATCAAATCGAATCGAATCGAAAAGAATCGAATCGAAGAGAATAGAATCGAAACGAAAAGAATCGAATCGAATCGAATCAAAAAGAATCGAATCGAAACGACAAGAGGCGAATCGAATCGAATCGAAAAGAATCAAATTGAAAAGAATCGAATCAAATTGAAAAGAATCGAATCAAAAAAATCGAATCAAAAAGAATCGAATCGAATCGTATCGAATCGAAAAGAATCGAAAAGAATAGAATCGAATGGAATCGAATCGAAAAGAATCAATCGAATCGAATTGAATAGAAAAGAATCGAATAGATTCGAATCGACACGAATCGAAAAAAGTCGAAACGAATCGAATCATATCAAAGCGCAAAGAATCGAATCGAGTCCAAAAGAATCGAATCGAACTGAATCGAAAAGAATCGAATCGAACAGACCGAAAAGAATCGAATCGAAGAGAATCGTATCGAATCGAATCGAATAGAACCGAAAGAATCGAATCGATTCCAATCGACCTGAATCGAAAAGAATCGAATCGAACAGTACCGAATCGAATTGATAAGATTCGAATCAAATAAAATCAAAAAGAATCTAATTGAAACGAAAAGAATCCAATCGAATCGAATTGAAAGGAATCGAATTGAAAAAATCGAATCGAAAAGAATCGAGTTGAGTTGAATCGAATCGAATCATATCGAATCGAAAAGAATCGAATCGAATCGAATTGAAAAGAATCGAATCGAACTGAATCAAAAAGAATCGAATCGAACTGAATAGAAAAGAATCGAATCGAAATGTAACAAATTGAATCCAAATGATGGAATCGAATCAAATCGAAAAGAATCGAGCAGAATCGAATCGAAACGAAAAGAATCGAACTGAAAATAATCGAATCGAATCGAATAGAATAGAATCGAATAGAATTGAATTGAACGAAAAGAATCTTATCGAATCGAATCGAAAAGAATCGAATCGAATCGAATGGAGAAGAATCAAATCGAACCGAATCGAAAAGAACTGAATCGAAAAGAATCGAATCGAAGAGAATCTAATCGAAACGAAAAGAATCAAATCGAATCCAAAAGAATAGAATCGAAACGAAAAGAGGCGAATCGAATCGAATCGAAAAGAAGCGAATAGAAAAAAATCGAATCGAATCGAATCGAAAAGAATCGAATTGAAAAGAATAGAATCGAAAAATTCGAATCGAATCAAATCGAAATGAATCGAATCGAATTAAATCGGTTGAAAAGATCGAATCAAAAAACATCAAAGAGAATCGAAACGAATCGAAACGAATCGAATTGAATCAAATCGAATTGAAAAGAATCGTATCAAATCAAATCTAAAAGAATCGAATCGAATCGAATCAAAAAGAATGGAATCGAATTGATTCGCATCGAAAAGAATCGATCGAATCGTATTGAATCAAAAAGAATCGAATCGAATGGAATCGAATCGAATCGAAAAGAATCGAATCGAATCGAAAAGAATTGAATCGAAGAATATCAAATCGAATTGAAAAGAATTGACTCAAATCGAAAAGGATCGAATCGAAACACAAAGAATCGAATCGAATCGAATTCGAAAGAATCGAATTGAATTGAAATGAGAAGAATCGAATCGAATTGCATCGAATCGAAAATAATTGAATCGAATTGAATAAAAAATAATCAAATCGAGTCGAATCAAAAATAATTGGAATTGAATCGAATCGATAATCGAACCGAATCGAATCCAATCGAGTCGAATCGAGAATAATCGAATCGAATCAAATGGATTCAAAAACAATTAAATCGAATCGAAAAGAATCGAATTGAATCGAAAAGAATCAAACCGAATCAAAAAGAATCGAAAAGAATTGAATCAAGAAGAATCGAAATGAATTGAATCGAGTAGAATCACATCGAAGCTAGGGTAAAAGAATCGAATCGAATCAAAAATTATCTAAATCAATCCAATGAAATCCAAAAGAATTGAATCGAATCGAATCGAAAAGATTCGAATCGAAATGTAACAAGTGGAATCCAAATGATCGAATCGAATCAAATCGAAAAGAATCGAATCGAAAAGAATCGAATTGAATTGAATCGATCCGAGAAGAATCGAATCGAAAAGAATCGAATCGAATCGAAAAGAATCGAATCGAAGAGAATATAATCGAAACAAAAAGAATCGAATCGAATCGAATCAAAAAGAATCGAATCGAAACGACAAGAGGCGAATCGAATCGAATCGAAAAGAATCAAATTGAAAAGAATCGAATCAAATTGAAAAGAATCGAATCGAAAAAATCGAATCAAAAAGAATCGAATCGAATCGAAAAGAATCGAATCGAATTGAAAAGAATAGAATCGAATGGAATCGAATCGAAAAGAATCAATCGAATCGAATTGAATAGAAAAGAATCGAATAGATTCGAATCGACACGAATCGAAAAAAGTCGAAACGAATCGAATCATATCAAAGCGAAAAGAATCGAATCGAATCAAAAAGAATCGAATCGAACTGAATCGAAAAGAATCGAATCGAACAGTACCGAATCGAATTGATAAGATTCGAATCAAATAAAATCGAAAAGAATCTAATTGAAACGAAAAGAATCCAATCGAATCGAATTGAAAGGAATCGAATTGAAAAAATCGAAACGAAAAGAATCGAATCGAATCGAATTGAAAAGAATTGAATCAAATCGAAAAGAATCGAATCGAATTGAAAAGAATCGAATCGAACTGAATCAAAAAGAATCGAATCGAACTGAATAGAAAAGAATCGAATCGAAATGTAACAAATTGAATCCAAATGATCGAATCGAATCAAATCGAAAAGAATCGAGCAGAATCGAATCGAAACGAAAAGAATCGAACTGAAAATAATCGAATCGAATCGAATAGAATAGAATCGAATAGAATTGAATCGAACGAAAAGAATCTTATCGAATCGAATCGAAAAGAATCGAATCGAATCGAATGGAGAAGAATCAAATCGAACCGAATCGAAAAGAACTGAATCGAAAAGAATCGAATCGAAGAGAATCTAATCGAAACGAAAAGAATCAAATCGAATCCAAAAGAATAGAATCGAAACGAAAAGAGGCGAATCGAATCGAATCGAAAAGAAGCGAATAGAAAAAAATCGAATCGAATCGAATCGAAAAGAATCGAATTGAAAAGAATAGAATCGAAAAATTCGAATCGAATCAAATCGAAATGAATCGAATCGAATTAAATCGGTTGAAAAGATCGAATCAAAAAACATCAAAGAGAATCGAAACGAATCGAAACGAATCGAATTGAATCAAATCGAATTGAAAAGAATCGTATCAAATCAAATCTAAAAGAATCGAATCGAATCGAATCAAAAAGAATGGAATCGAATTGATTCGCATCGAAAAGAATCGATCGAATCGTATTGAATCGAAAAGAATCGAATCGAATGGAATCGAATCGAATCGAAAAGAATCGAATCGAATCGAATCGAAAAGAATTGAATCGAAGAATATCAAATCGAATTGAAAAGAATTGACTCAAATCGAAAAGGATCGAATCGAAACACAAAGAATCGAATCGAATCGAATTCGAAAGAATCGAATTGAATTGAAATGAGAAGAATCGAATCGAATTGCATCGAATCGAAAATAATTGAATCGAATTGAATAAAAAATAATCAAATCGAGTCGAGTCGAATCAAAAATAATTGGAATTGAATCGAATCGATAATCGAACCGAATCGAATCCAATCGAGTCGAATCGAAAATAATCGAATCGAATCAAATGGATTCAAAAACAATTAAATCGAATCGAAAAGAATCGAATGGAATCGAAAAGAATCAAACCGAATCAAAAAGAATCGAAAATAATTGAATCAAGAAGAATCGAAATGAATTGAATCGAGTAGAATCACATCGAAGCTAGGGTAAAAGAATCGAATCGAATCAAAAATTATCTAAATCAATCCAATGAAATCCAAAAGAGTTGAATCGAATCGAATCGAAAAGATTCGAATCGAAATGTAACAAGTGGAATCCAAATGATCGAATCGAATCAAATCGAAAAGAATCGAATTGAATTGAATCGATTCGAGAAGAATCGAATCGAAAAGAAGCGAATCGTATCAAATCGAATCGAATCGAAAAGAATCGAATCGAAGAGAATATAATCGAAACAAAAAGAATCGAATCGAATCAAAAAGAATCGAATCGAAACGACAAGAGGCGAATCGAATCGAATCGAAAAGAATCAAATTGAAAAGAATCGAATCAAATTGAAAAGAATCGAATCGAAAAAATCGAATCAAAAAGAATCGAATCGAATCGTATCGAATCGAAAAGAATAGAATCGAATGGAATCGAATCGAAAAGAATCAATCGAATCGAATTGAATAGAAAAGAATCGAATAGATTCGAATCGACACGAATCGAAAAAAGTCGAAACGAATCGAATCATATCAAAGCGCAAAGAATCGAATCGAGTCCAAAAGAATCGAATCGAACTGAATCGAAAAGAATCGAATCGAACAGACCGAAAAGAATCGAATCGAAGAGAATCGTATCGAATCGAATCGAATAGAACCGAAAGAATCGAATCGATTCCAATCGACCTGATTCGAAAAGAATCGAATCGAACAGTATCGAATCTAATTGAAATGAATCGAATCAAATAAAATAGAAGAGAATCAAATCGAAACGAAAAGAATCGAATCGAATCGAATTGAAAAGAATTGAATCAAATCGAAAAGAATCGAATCGAAATGAAAAGAATCGAATCGAATCGATCGAAATGATCGATTTGAAAAGTATCGAGTTGAATCGAATCAAATCGAATCGAAAAGAATAGAACCGTATTTCATTGAATCGAAAAGAATTGAATCGAAAAGAATCGAGTCGAATCAAAACGAATCGAATCAAATCGAAAAGAATCGTATCGATTTGAATCGAAAAGAATCGGATCGAATCTTATATACTTGAATCAAAAAGAATCGAGTCGATTCAAATCAAAAAAATCAAACCGAATAGAAAAGAATCGAATCGAAAAGAAAAGAATCGATTCAAATCGAAAACCGAAAGGAATCAAAACGATTCGAATGGATACGAAACGAATCGAATCGAAAATAATAGAATCGAATCGTACCGAACCGAAATGAAAATAATCAAATGGAATCGAATTGAAAATAACCGAATCAAATCAAATCGAAAATAATTGAAGCGGGGATTCCTGGGAGGGGCAGCGGTTTAGTGCCTGCCTTTGGCCCAGGGCGCGATCCTGGAGACCCGGGATCAAATCCCACATAGGGCTCCCGGTGCTTGGAGCTTGCTTCTCCCTCTGCCTATCTCTGCCTCTCTCTCTCTCTCTGTGACTATCATAAATAAATAAAAAATTTAGAAAAAAAAGAAAATAATTGAAGCGAATCTAATAGAAAATAGTTGATTCGCATTGAATCGAATCGAAAAACATCGAAATGAATTGAATTGAAAATAATGAAATCGAATCGAAAATAATCGAATCGAAAGTAATCTTATCGAATCGAAAATAATCGAATCGAATCGAATCGAAAATAATTGAACCGAGTCGATCGAATTGAGTTGAAAATAATCGAATCAAACCGAATTGAATCGAAAATAATCGAATCGAATCGAATAGAAAAGAATCGAATGGAATCGAAAAGAATCGAATCATATCGAATTGAATCGAAAAGAATCGAATCGAAGAGAACCGAAAAGAATCGAATCGAATACAATCGAAAAGAATCGTATCGAATCGAATCGAATTGAATCGAAAAGAATCGATTCCAATCGAATTGAATTGAATAGAATCGAATCGAACAGTACCGAATCGAATTGATAAGATTCGAATCAAGTAAAATCGAAAAGAATCTAATTGAAACGAAAAGAATCCAATCGAATCGAATTGAAAGGAATCGAATCGAAAAAATCGAATCGAAAAGAATCGAGTTGAGTTGAATCGAATCGAATCATATCGAATCGAAAAGAATCGAACCGAATCGAATTGAGTTGAAAAGAATTGAATCGAACTGAATCAAAAAGAATCGAATCGACCTGAATAGAAAAGAATCGAATCGAAATGTAACAAATTGAATCCAAATGATCGAATCGAATCAAATCGAAAAGAATCGAGCAGAATCGAATCGAAACGAAAAGAATCGAACTGAAAATAATCGAATCGAATCGAATCGAATCGAATCGAACAGAATTGAATCGAACGAAAAGAATCTTATCGAATCGAATCGAATCGAATGGAGAAGAATCAAATCGAACCGAATCGAAAAGAACTGAATCGAAAAGAATCGAATCGAAGAGAATCTAATCGAAACGAAAGGAATCAAATCGAATCCAAAACAATAGAATCGAAACGAAAAGAGGCGAATCGAATCGAATCGAAAAGAAGCGAAAAGAAAAAAATCGAATCGAATCGAATCGAAAAGAATCGAATTAAAAAGAATAGAATCGAAACATTCGAATCGAAATGAATCGAATCGAATTAAATCGGTTGAAAAGATCGAATCAAAAAACATCAAAGAGAATCGAAACGAATCGAATCGAATCAAATCGAATTGAAAAGAATCGTATCAAATCAAATCTAAAAGAATCGAATCGGGATCCCTGGGTGGTGCAGCGGTTTACCGCCTGCCTTTGGCCCAGGGCGCGATCCTGGAGACCCGGGATCGAATCCCATGTCGGGCTCCCGGTGCATGGAGCCTGCTTCTCCCACTGCCTATGTCTCTGCCCCTCTCTCTCTTTCTCTCTGTGACTATCATAAATAAATAAAAATAAAAAAAAAATAAATAAAAATAATCGAATCGAATCGAATCAAAAAGAATGGAATCGAATTGATTCGCATTGAAAAGAATCGATCGAATCGTATTGAATCGAAAAGAATCGAATCGAATCGAATCGAAGAATCGAAACGAAACGAATCGAATAGAAAAGAATCAAATCGAAAAGAATCGAATCGAAGAATATCAAATCGAATTGAAAAGAATTGACTCAAATCGAAAAGAATCGAATCGAAACACAAAGAATCGAATCGAATCGAATTCGAAAGAATCGAATTGAATTGAAATGAGAAGAATCGAATCGAATTGCATCGAATCGAAAATAATTGAATCGAATTGAATAAAAAATAATCAAATCGAGTCGAATCAAAAATAATTGGAATTGAATCGAATCGATAATCGAACCGAATCGAATCCAATCGAGTCGAATCGAAAATAATCGAATCGAATCAAATGGATTCAAAAACAATTAAATCGAATCGAAAAGAATCGAATGGAATCGAAAAGAATCAAACCGAATCAAAAAGAATCGAAAAGAATTGAATCAAGAAGAATCGAAATGAATTGAATCGAGTAGAATCACATCGAAGCTAGGGTAAAAGAATCGAATCGAATCAAAAATTATCTAAATCAATCCAATGAAATCCAAAAGAATTGAATCGAATCGAATCGAAAAGATTCGAATCGAAATGTAACAAGTGGAATCCAAATGATCGAATCGAATCAAATCGAAAAGAATCGAATCGAAAAGAATCGAATTGAATTGAATCGATTCGAGAAGAATCGAATCGAAAAGAATCGAATCGAATCGAAAAGAATCGAATCGAAGAGAATATAATCGAAACAAAAAGAATCGAATCGAATCGAATCAAAAAGAATCGAATCGAAACGACAAGAGGCGAATCGAATCGAATCGAAAAGAATCAAATTGAAAAGAATCGAATCAAATTGAAAAGAATCGAATCGAAAAAATCGAATCAAAAAGAATCGAATCGAATCGAAAAGAATCGAATCGAATTGAAAAGAATAGAATCGAATGGAATCGAATCGAAAAGAATCAATCGAATCGAATTGAATAGAAAAGAATCGAATAGATTCGAATCGACACGAATCGAAAAAAGTCGAAACGAATCGAATCATATCAAAGCGAAAAGAATCGAATCGAATCAAAAAGAATCGAATCGAACTGAATCGAAAAGAATCGAATCGAACAGTACCGAATCGAATTGATAAGATTCGAATCAAATAAAATCGAAAAGAATCTAATTGAAACGAAAAGAATCCAATCGAATCGAATTGAAAGGAATCGAATTGAAAAAATCGAAACGAAAAGAATCGAATCGAATCGAATTGAAAAGAATTGAATCAAATCGAAAAGAATCGAATCGAATTGAAAAGAATCGAATCGAACTGAATCAAAAAGAATCGAATCGAACTGAATAGAAAAGAATCGAATCGAAATGTAACAAATTGAATCCAAATGATCGAATCGAATCAAATCGAAAAGAATCGAGCAGAATCGAATCGAAACGAAAAGAATCGAACTGAAAATAATCGAATCGAATCGAATCGAATAGAATCGAATAGAATTGAATCGAACGAAAAGAATCTTATCGAATCGAATCGAAAAGAATCGAATCGAATCGAATGGAGAAGAATCAAATCGAACCGAATCGAAAAGAACTGAATCGAAAAGAATCGAATCGAAGAGAATCTAATCGAAACGAAAAGAATCAAATCGAATCCAAAAGAATAGAATCGAAACGAAAAGAGGCGAATCGAATCGAATCGAAAAGAAGCGAATAGAAAAAAATCGAATCGAATCGAATCGAAAAGAATCGAATTGAAAAGAATAGAATCGAAAAATTCGAATCGAATCAAATCGAAATGAATCGAATCGAATTAAATCGGTTGAAAAGATCGAATCAAAAAACATCAAAGAGAATCGAAACGAATCGAAACGAATCGAATTGAATCAAATCGAATTGAAAAGAATCGTATCAAATCAAATCTAAAAGAATCGAATCGAATCGAATCAAAAAGAATGGAATCGAATTGATTCGCATCGAAAAGAATCGATCGAATCGTATTGAATCGAAAAGAATCGAATCGAATCGAATCGAATCGAATCGAAAAGAATCGAATCGAATCGAATCGAAAAGAATTGAATCGAAGAATATCAAATCGAATTGAAAAGAATTGACTCAAATCGAAAAGGATCGAATCGAAACACAAAGAATCGAATCGAATCGAATTCGAAAGAATCGAATTGAATTGAAATGAGAAGAATCGAATCGAATTGCATCGAATCGAAAATAATTGAATCGAATTGAATAAAAAATAATCAAATCGAGTCGAGTCGAATCAAAAATAATTGGAATTGAATCGAATCGATAATCGAACCGAATCGAATCCAATCGAGTCGAATCGAAAATAATCGAATCGAATCAAATGGATTCAAAAACAATTAAATCGAATCGAAAAGAATCGAATGGAATCGAAAAGAATCAAACCGAATCAAAAAGAATCGAAAATAATTGAATCAAGAAGAATCGAAATGAATTGAATCGAGTAGAATCACATCGAAGCTAGGGTAAAAGAATCGAATCGAATCAAAAATTATCTAAATCAATCCAATGAAATCCAAAAGAGTTGAATCGAATCGAATCGAAAAGATTCGAATCGAAATGTAACAAGTGGAATCCAAATGATCGAATCGAATCAAATCGAAAAGAATCGAATTGAATTGAATCGATTCGAGAAGAATCGAATCGAAAAGAAGCGAATCGTATCAAATCGAATCGAATCGAAAAGAATCGAATCGAAGAGAATATAATCGAAACAAAAAGAATCGAATCGAATCAAAAAGAATCGAATCGAAACGACAAGAGGCGAATCGAATCGAATCGAAAAGAATCAAATTGAAAAGAATCGAATCAAATTGAAAAGAATCGAATCGAAAAAATCGAATCAAAAAGAATCGAATCGAATCGTATCGAATCGAAAAGAATAGAATCGAATGGAATCGAATCGAAAAGAATCAATCGAATCGAATTGAATAGAAAAGAATCGAATAGATTCGAATCGACACGAATCGAAAAAAGTCGAAACGAATCGAATCATATCAAAGCGCAAAGAATCGAATCGAGTCCAAAAGAATCGAATCGAACTGAATCGAAAAGAATCGAATCGAACAGACCGAAAAGAATCGAATCGAAGAGAATCGTATCGAATCGAATCGAATAGAACCGAAAGAATCGAATCGATTCCAATCGACCTGATTCGAAAAGAATCGAATCGAACAGTATCGAATCTAATTGAAATGAATCGAATCAAATAAAATAGAAGAGAATCAAATCGAAACGAAAAGAATCGAATCGAATCGAATTGAAAAGAATTGAATCAAATCGAAAAGAATCGAATCGAAATGAAAAGAATCGAATCGAATCGATCGAAATGATCGATTTGAAAAGTATCGAGTTGAATCGAATCAAATCGAATCGAAAAGAATAGAACCGTATTTCATTGAATCGAAAAGAATTGAATCGAAAAGAATCGAGTCGAATCAAAACGAATCGAATCAAATCGAAAAGAATCGTATCGATTTGAATCGAAAAGAATCGGATCGAATCTTATATACTTGAATCAAAAAGAATCGAGTCGATTCAAATCAAAAAAATCAAACCGAATAGAAAAGAATCGAATCGAAAAGAAAAGAATCGATTCAAATCGAAAACCGAAAGGAATCAAAACGATTCGAATGGATACGAAACGAATCGAATCGAAAATAATAGAATCGAATCGTACCGAACCGAAATGAAAATAATCAAATGGAATCGAATTGAAAATAACCGAATCAAATCAAATCGAAAATAATTGAAGCGGGGATTCCTGGGAGGGGCAGCGGTTTAGTGCCTGCCTTTGGCCCAGGGCGCGATCCTGGAGACCCGGGATCAAATCCCACATAGGGCTCCCGGTGCTTGGAGCTTGCTTCTCCCTCTGCCTATCTCTGCCTCTCTCTCTCTCTCTGTGACTATCATAAATAAATAAAAAATTTAGAAAAAAAAGAAAATAATTGAAGCGAATCTAATAGAAAATAGTTGATTCGCATTGAATCGAATCGAAAAACATCGAAATGAATTGAATTGAAAATAATGAAATCGAATCGAAAATAATCGAATCGAAAGTAATCTTATCGAATCGAAAATAATCGAATCGAATCGAATCGAAAATAATTGAACCGAGTCGATCGAATTGAGTTGAAAATAATCGAATCAAACCGAATTGAATCGAAAATAATCGAATCGAATCGAATAGAAAAGAATCGAATGGAATCGAAAAGAATCGAATCATATCGAATTGAATCGAAAAGAATCGAATCGAAGAGAACCGAAAAGAATCGAATCGAATACAATCGAAAAGAATCGTATCGAATCGAATCGAATTGAATCGAAAAGAATCGATTCCAATCGAATTGAATTGAATAGAATCGAATCGAACAGTACCGAATCGAATTGATAAGATTCGAATCAAGTAAAATCGAAAAGAATCTAATTGAAACGAAAAGAATCCAATCGAATCGAATTGAAAGGAATCGAATCGAAAAAATCGAATCGAAAAGAATCGAGTTGAGTTGAATCGAATCGAATCATATCGAATCGAAAAGAATCGAACCGAATCGAATTGAGTTGAAAAGAATTGAATCGAACTGAATCAAAAAGAATCGAATCGACCTGAATAGAAAAGAATCGAATCGAAATGTAACAAATTGAATCCAAATGATCGAATCGAATCAAATCGAAAAGAATCGAGCAGAATCGAATCGAAACGAAAAGAATCGAACTGAAAATAATCGAATCGAATCGAATCGAATCGAATCGAACAGAATTGAATCGAACGAAAAGAATCTTATCGAATCGAATCGAATCGAATGGAGAAGAATCAAATCGAACCGAATCGAAAAGAACTGAATCGAAAAGAATCGAATCGAAGAGAATCTAATCGAAACGAAAGGAATCAAATCGAATCCAAAACAATAGAATCGAAACGAAAAGAGGCGAATCGAATCGAATCGAAAAGAAGCGAAAAGAAAAAAATCGAATCGAATCGAATCGAAAAGAATCGAATTAAAAAGAATAGAATCGAAACATTCGAATCGAAATGAATCGAATCGAATTAAATCGGTTGAAAAGATCGAATCAAAAAACATCAAAGAGAATCGAAACGAATCGAATCGAATCAAATCGAATTGAAAAGAATCGTATCAAATCAAATCTAAAAGAATCGAATCGGGATCCCTGGGTGGTGCAGCGGTTTACCGCCTGCCTTTGGCCCAGGGCGCGATCCTGGAGACCCGGGATCGAATCCCATGTCGGGCTCCCGGTGCATGGAGCCTGCTTCTCCCACTGCCTATGTCTCTGCCCCTCTCTCTCTTTCTCTCTGTGACTATCATAAATAAATAAAAATAAAAAAAAAATAAATAAAAATAATCGAATCGAATCGAATCAAAAAGAATGGAATCGAATTGATTCGCATTGAAAAGAATCGATCGAATCGTATTGAATCGAAAAGAATCGAATCGAATCGAATCGAAGAATCGAAACGAAACGAATCGAATAGAAAAGAATCAAATCGAAAAGAATCGAATCGAAGAATATCAAATCGAATTGAAAAGAATTGACTCAAATCGAAAAGAATCGAATCGAAACACAAAGAATCGAATCGAATCGAATTCGAAAGAATCGAATTGAATTGAAATGAGAAGAATCGAATCGAATTGCATCGAATCGAAAATAATTGAATCGAATTGAATAAAAAATAATCAAATCGAGTCGAATCAAAAATAATTGGAATTGAATCGAATCGATAATCGAACCGAATCGAATCCAATCGAGTCGAATCGAAAATAATCGAATCGAATCAAATGGATTCAAAAACAATTAAATCGAATCGAAAAGAATCGAATGGAATCGAAAAGAATCAAACCGAATCAAAAAGAATCGAAAAGAATTGAATCAAGAAGAATCGAAATGAATTGAATCGAGTAGAATCACATCGAAGCTAGGGTAAAAGAATCGAATCGAATCAAAAATTATCTAAATCAATCCAATGAAATCCAAAAGAATTGAATCGAATCGAATCGAAAAGATTCGAATCGAAATGTAACAAGTGGAATCCAAATGATCGAATCGAATCAAATCGAAAAGAATCGAATCGAAAAGAATCGAATTGAATTGAATCGATTCGAGAAGAATCGAATCGAAAAGAATCGAATCGAATCGAAAAGAATCGAATCGAAGAGAATATAATCGAAACAAAAAGAATCGAATCGAATCGAATCAAAAAGAATCGAATCGAAACGACAAGAGGCGAATCGAATCGAATCGAAAAGAATCAAATTGAAAAGAATCGAATCAAATTGAAAAGAATCGAATCGAAAAAATCGAATCAAAAAGAATCGAATCGAATCGAAAAGAATCGAATCGAATTGAAAAGAATAGAATCGAATGGAATCGAATCGAAAAGAATCAATCGAATCGAATTGAATAGAAAAGAATCGAATAGATTCGAATCGACACGAATCGAAAAAAGTCGAAACGAATCGAATCATATCAAAGCGAAAAGAATCGAATCGAATCAAAAAGAATCGAATCGAACTGAATCGAAAAGAATCGAATCGAACAGTACCGAATCGAATTGATAAGATTCGAATCAAATAAAATCGAAAAGAATCTAATTGAAACGAAAAGAATCCAATCGAATCGAATTGAAAGGAATCGAATTGAAAAAATCGAAACGAAAAGAATCGAATCGAATCGAATTGAAAAGAATTGAATCAAATCGAAAAGAATCGAATCGAATTGAAAAGAATCGAATCGAACTGAATCAAAAAGAATCGAATCGAACTGAATAGAAAAGAATCGAATCGAAATGTAACAAATTGAATCCAAATGATCGAATCGAATCAAATCGAAAAGAATCGAGCAGAATCGAATCGAAACGAAAAGAATCGAACTGAAAATAATCGAATCGAATCGAATCGAATAGAATCGAATAGAATTGAATCGAACGAAAAGAATCTTATCGAATCGAATCGAAAAGAATCGAATCGAATCGAATGGAGAAGAATCAAATCGAACCGAATCGAAAAGAACTGAATCGAAAAGAATCGAATCGAAGAGAATCTAATCGAAACGAAAAGAATCAAATCGAATCCAAAAGAATAGAATCGAAACGAAAAGAGGCGAATCGAATCGAATCGAAAAGAAGCGAATAGAAAAAAATCGAATCGAATCGAATCGAAAAGAATCGAATTGAAAAGAATAGAATCGAAAAATTCGAATCGAATCGAATTAAATCGGTTGAAAAGATCGAATCAAAAAACATCAAAGAGAATCGAAACGAATCGAAACGAATCGAATTGAATCAAATCGAATTGAAAAGAATCGTATCAAATCAAATCTAAAAGAATCGAATCGAATCGAATCAAAAAGAATGGAATCGAATTGATTCGCATCGAAAAGAATCGATCGAATCGTATTGAATCGAAAAGAATCGAATCGAATCGAATCGAATCGAATCGAAAAGAATCGAATCGAATCGAATCGAAAAGAATTGAATCGAAGAATATCAAATCGAATTGAAAAGAATTGACTCAAATCGAAAAGGATCGAATCGAAACACAAAGAATCGAATCGAATCGAATTCGAAAGAATCGAATTGAATTGAAATGAGAAGAATCGAATCGAATTGCATCGAATCGAAAATAATTGAATCGAATTGAATAAAAAATAATCAAATCGAGTCGAATCAAAAATAATTGGAATTGAATCGAATCGATAATCGAACCAAATCGAATCCAATCGAGTCGAATCGAAAATAATCGAATCGAATCAAATGGATTCAAAAACAATTAAATCGAATCGAAAAGAATCGAATGGAATCGAAAAGAATCAAACCGAATCAAAAAGAATCGAAAAGAATTGAATCAAGAAGAATCGAAATGAATTGAATCGAGTAGAATCACATCGAAGCTAGGGTAAAAGAATCGAATCGAATCAAAAATTATCTAACTCAATCCAATGAAATCCAAAAGAATTGAATCGAATCGAATCGAAAAGATTCGAATCGAAATGTAACAAGTGGAATCCAAATGATCGAATCGAATCAAATCGAAAAGAATCGAATCGAAAAGAATCGAATTGAATTGAATCGATTCGAGAAGAATCGAATCGAAAAGAAGCGAATCGAATCGAAAAGAATCGAATCGAAGAGAATATAATCGAAACAAAAAGAATCGAATCGAATCGAATCAAAAAGAATCGAATCGAAACGACAAGAGGCGAATCGAATCGAATCGAAAAGAATCAAATTGAAAAGAATCGAATCAAATTGAAAAGAATCGAATCGAAAAAATCGAATCAAAAAGAATCGAATCGAATCGTATCGAATCGAAAAGAATCGAAAAGAATAGAATCGAATGGAATCGAATCGAAAAGAATCAATCGAATCGAATTGAATAGAAAAGAATCGAATAGATTCGAATCGACACGAATCGAAAAAAGTCGAAACGAATCGAATCATATCAAAGCGCAAAGAATCGAATCGAGTCCAAAAGAATCGAATCGAACTGAATCGAAAAGAATCGAATCGAACAGACCGAAAAGAATCGAATCGAAGAGAATCGTATCGAATCGAATCGAATAGAACCGAAAGAATCGAATCGATTCCAATCGACCTGAATCGAAAAGAATCGAATCGAACAGTATCGAATCTAATTGAAATGAATCGAATCAAATAAAATAGAAGAGAATCAAATCGAAACGAAAAGAATCGAATCGAATCGAATTGAAAAGAATTGAATCAAATCGAAAAGAATCGAATCGAAATGAAAAGAATCGAATCGAATCGATCGAAATGATCGATTTGAAAAGTATCGAGTTGAATCGAATCAAATCGAAAAGAATCAAATCGAATCGTATGGAATCAAAAAGAATCAAATCAAATCGAATCGAAAAGAATAGAACCGTATTTCATTGAATCGAAAAGAATTGAATCGAAAAGAATCGAGTCGAATCAAAACGAATCGAATCAAATCGAAAAGAATCGTATCGATTTGAGTCGAAAAGAATCGGATCGAATCTTATATACTTGAATCAAAAAGAATCGAGTCGATTCAAATCAAAAAAATCAAACCGAATAGAAAAGAATCGAATCGAAAAGAAAAGAATCGATTCAAATCGAAAACCGAAAGGAATCAAAACGATTCGAATGGATACGAAACGAATCGAATCGAAAATAATAGAATCGAATCGTACCGAACCGAAATGAAAATAATCAAATGGAATCGAATTGAAAATAACCGAATCAAATCAAATCGAAAATAATTGAAGCGGGGATTCCTGGGAGGGGCAGCGGTTTAGTGCCTGCCTTTGGCCCAGGGCGCGATCCTGGAGACCCGGGATCAAATCCCACATAGGGCTCCCGGTGCTTGGAGCTTGCTTCTCCCTCTGCCTATCTCTGCCTCTCTCTCTCTCTCTGTGACTATCATAAATAAATAAAAAATTTAGAAAAAAAAAGAAAATAATTGAAGCGAATCTAATAGAAAATAGTTGATTCGCATTGAATCGAATCGAAAAACATCGAAATGAATTGAATTGAAAATAATGAAATCGAATCGAAAATAATCGAATCGAAAGTAATCTTATCGAATTGAAAATAATCGAATCGAATCGAATCGAAAATAATTGAACCGAGTCGATCGAATTGAGTTGAAAATAATCGAATCAAACCGAATTGAATCGAAAATAATCGAATCGAATCGAATAGAAAAGAATCGAATGGAATCGAAAAGAATCGAATCATATCGAATTGAATCGAAAAGAATCGAATCGAAGAGAACCGAAAAGAATCGAATCGAATACAATCGAAAAGAATCGTATCGAATCGAATCGAATTGAATCGAAAAGAATCGATTCCAATCGAATTGAATTGAATAGAATCGAATCGAACAGTACCGAATCGAATTGATAAGATTCGAATCAAGTAAAATCGAAAAGAATCTAATTGAAACGAAAAGAATCCAATCGAATCGAATTGAAAGGAATCGAATCGAAAAAATCGAATCGAAAAGAATCGAGTTGAGTTGAATCGAATCGAATCATATCGAATCGAAAAGAATCGAACCGAATCGAATTGAGTTGAAAAGAACTGAATCGAACTGAATCAAAAAGAATCGAATCGACCTGAATAGAAAAGAATCGAATCGAAATGTAACAAATTGAATCCAAATGATCGAATCGAATCAAATCGAAAAGAATCGAGCAGAATCGAATCGAAACGAAAAGAATCGAACTGAAAATAATCGAATCGAATCGAATCGAATAGAATCGAACAGAATTGAATCGAACGAAAAGAATCTTATCGAATCGAATCGAATCGAATGGAGAAGAATCAAATCGAACCGAATCGAAAAGAACTGAATCGAAAAGAATCGAATCGAAGAGAATCTAATCGAAACGAAAGGAATCAAATCGAATCCAAAACAATAGAATCGAAACGAAAAGAGGCGAATCGAATCGAATCGAAAAGAAGCGAAAAGAAAAAAATCGAATCGAATCGAATCGAAAAGAATCGAATTAAAAAGAATAGAATCGAAACATTCGAATCGAAATGAATCGAATCGAATTAAATCGGTTGAAAAGATCGAATCAAAAAACATCAAAGAGAATCGAAACGAATCGAATCGAATCAAATCGAATTGAAAAGAATCGTATCAAATCAAATCTAAAAGAATCGAATCGGGATCCCTGGGTGGTGCAGCGGTTTAGCGCCTGCCTTTGGCCCAGGGCGCGATCCTGGAGACCCGGGATCGAATCCCATGTCGGGCTCCCGGTGCATGGAGCCTGCTTCTCCCACTGCCTATGTCTCTGCCCCTCTCTCTCTTTCTCTCTGTGACTATCATAAATAAATAAAAATAAAAATAAATAAATAAAAATAATCGAATCGAATCGAATCGAATCAAAAAGAATGGAATCGAATTGATTCGCATTGAAAAGAATCGATCGAATCGTATTGAATCGAAAAGAATCGAATCGAATCGAATCGAAGAATCGAATCGAAACGAATCGAATCGAAAAGAATCGAATCGAAAAGAATCGAATCGAAGAATATCAAATCGAATTGAAAAGAATTGACTCAAATCGAAAAGAATCGAATCGAAACACAAAGAATCGAATCGAATCGAATTCGAAAGAATCGAATTGAATTGAAATGAGAAGAATCGAATCGAATTGCATCGAATCGAAAATAATTGAATCGAATTGAATAAAAAATAATCAAATCGAGTCGAATCAAAAATAATTGGAATTGAATCGAATCGATAATCGAACCGAATCGAATCCAATCGAGTCGAATCGAAAATAATCGAATCGAATCAAATGGATTCAAAAACAATTAAATCGAATCGAAAAGAATCGAATGGAATCGAAAAGAATCAAACCGAATCAAAAAGAATCGAAAAGAATTGAATCAAGAAGAATCGAAATGAATTGAATCGAGTAGAATCACATCGAAGCTAGGGTAAAAGAATCGAATCGAATCAAAAATTATCTAAATCAATCCAATGAAATCCAAAAGAATTGAATCGAATCGAATCGAAAAGATTCGAATCGAAATGTAACAAGTGGAATCCAAATGATCGAATCGAATCAAATCGAAAAGAATCGAATCGAAAAGAATCGAATTGAATTGAATCGATTCGAGAAGAATCGAATCGAAAAGAATCGAATCGAATCGAAAAGAATCGAATCGAAGAGAATATAATCGAAACAAAAAGAATCGAATCGAATCGAATCAAAAAGAATCGAATCGAAACGACAAGAGGCGAATCGAATCGAATCGAAAAGAATCAAATTGAAAAGAATCGAATCAAATTGAAAAGAATCGAATCGAAAAAATCGAATCAAAAAGAATCGAATCGAATCGAAAAGAATCGAATCGAATTGAAAAGAATAGAATCGAATGGAATCGAATCGAAAAGAATCAATCGAATCGAATTGAATAGAAAAGAATCGAATAGATTCGAATCGACACGAATCGAAAAAAGTCGAAACGAATCGAATCATATCAAAGCGAAAAGAATCGAATCGAATCAAAAAGAATCGAATCGAACTGAATCGAAAAGAATCGAATCGAACAGTACCGAATCGAATTGATAAGATTCGAATCAAATAAAATCGAAAAGAATCTAATTGAAACGAAAAGAATCCAATCGAATCGAATTGAAAGGAATCGAATTGAAAAAATCGAAACGAAAAGAATCGAATCGAATCGAATTGAAAAGAATTGAATCAAATCGAAAAGAATCGAATCGAATTGAAAAGAATCGAATCGAACTGAATCAAAAAGAATCGAATCGAACTGAATAGAAAAGAATCGAATCGAAATGTAACAAATTGAATCCAAATGATCGAATCGAATCAAATCGAAAAGAATCGAGCAGAATCGAATCGAAACGAAAAGAATCGAACTGAAAATAATCGAATCGAATCGAATCGAATAGAATCGAATAGAATTGAATCGAACGAAAAGAATCTTATCGAATCGAATCGAAAAGAATCGAATCGAATCGAATGGAGAAGAATCAAATCGAACCGAATCGAAAAGAACTGAATCGAAAAGAATCGAATCGAAGAGAATCTAATCGAAACGAAAAGAATCAAATCGAATCCAAAAGAATAGAATCGAAACGAAAAGAGGCGAATCGAATCGAATCGAAAAGAAGCGAATAGAAAAAAATCGAATCGAATCGAATCGAAAAGAATCGAATTGAAAAGAATAGAATCGAAAAATTCGAATCGAATCGAATTAAATCGGTTGAAAAGATCGAATCAAAAAACATCAAAGAGAATCGAAACGAATCGAAACGAATCGAATTGAATCAAATCGAATTGAAAAGAATCGTATCAAATCAAATCTAAAAGAATCGAATCGAATCGAATCAAAAAGAATGGAATCGAATTGATTCGCATCGAAAAGAATCGATCGAATCGTATTGAATCGAAAAGAATCGAATCGAATCGAATCGAATCGAATCGAAAAGAATCGAATCGAATCGAATCGAAAAGAATTGAATCGAAGAATATCAAATCGAATTGAAAAGAATTGACTCAAATCGAAAAGGATCGAATCGAAACACAAAGAATCGAATCGAATCGAATTCGAAAGAATCGAATTGAATTGAAATGAGAAGAATCGAATCGAATTGCATCGAATCGAAAATAATTGAATCGAATTGAATAAAAAATAATCAAATCGAGTCGAATCAAAAATAATTGGAATTGAATCGAATCGATAATCGAACCAAATCGAATCCAATCGAGTCGAATCGAAAATAATCGAATCGAATCAAATGGATTCAAAAACAATTAAATCGAATCGAAAAGAATCGAATGGAATCGAAAAGAATCAAACCGAATCAAAAAGAATCGAAAAGAATTGAATCAAGAAGAATCGAAATGAATTGAATCGAGTAGAATCACATCGAAGCTAGGGTAAAAGAATCGAATCGAATCAAAAATTATCTAAATCAATCCAATGAAATCCAAAAGAATTGAATCGAATCGAATCGAAAAGATTCGAATCGAAATGTAACAAGTGGAATCCAAATGATCGAATCGAATCAAATCGAAAAGAATCGAATCGAAAAGAATCGAATTGAATTGAATCGATTCGAGAAGAATCGAATCGAAAAGAAGCGAATCGAATCGAAAAGAATCGAATCGAAGAGAATATAATCGAAACAAAAAGAATCGAATCGAATCGAATCAAAAAGAATCGAATCGAAACGACAAGAGGCGAATCGAATCGAATCGAAAAGAATCAAATTGAAAAGAATCGAATCAAATTGAAAAGAATCGAATCGAAAAAATCGAATCAAAAAGAATCGAATCGAATCGTATCGAATCGAAAAGAATCGAAAAGAATAGAATCGAATGGAATCGAATCGAAAAGAATCAATCGAATCGAATTGAATAGAAAAGAATCGAATAGATTCGAATCGACACGAATCGAAAAAAGTCGAAACGAATCGAATCATATCAAAGCGCAAAGAATCGAATCGAGTCCAAAAGAATCGAATCGAACTGAATCGAAAAGAATCGAATCGAACAGACCGAAAAGAATCGAATCGAAGAGAATCGTATCGAATCGAATCGAATAGAACCGAAAGAATCGAATCGATTCCAATCGACCTGAATCGAAAAGAATCGAATCGAACAGTATCGAATCTAATTGAAATGAATCGAATCAAATAAAATAGAAGAGAATCAAATCGAAACGAAAAGAATCGAATCGAATCGAATTGAAAAGAATTGAATCAAATCGAAAAGAATCGAATCGAAATGAAAAGAATCGAATCGAATCGATCGAAATGATCGATTTGAAAAGTATCGAGTTGAATCGAATCAAATCGAAAAGAATCAAATCGAATCGTATGGAATCAAAAAGAATCAAATCAAATCGAATCGAAAAGAATAGAACCGTATTTCATTGAATCGAAAAGAATTGAATCGAAAAGAATCGAGTCGAATCAAAACGAATCGAATCAAATCGAAAAGAATCGTATCGATTTGAGTCGAAAAGAATCGGATCGAATCTTATATACTTGAATCAAAAAGAATCGAGTCGATTCAAATCAAAAAAATCAAACCGAATAGAAAAGAATCGAATCGAAAAGAAAAGAATCGATTCAAATCGAAAACCGAAAGGAATCAAAACGATTCGAATGGATACGAAACGAATCGAATCGAAAATAATAGAATCGAATCGTACCGAACCGAAATGAAAATAATCAAATGGAATCGAATTGAAAATAACCGAATCAAATCAAATCGAAAATAATTGAAGCGGGGATTCCTGGGAGGGGCAGCGGTTTAGTGCCTGCCTTTGGCCCAGGGCGCGATCCTGGAGACCCGGGATCAAATCCCACATAGGGCTCCCGGTGCTTGGAGCTTGCTTCTCCCTCTGCCTATCTCTGCCTCTCTCTCTCTCTCTGTGACTATCATAAATAAATAAAAAATTTAGAAAAAAAAAGAAAATAATTGAAGCGAATCTAATAGAAAATAGTTGATTCGCATTGAATCGAATCGAAAAACATCGAAATGAATTGAATTGAAAATAATGAAATCGAATCGAAAATAATCGAATCGAAAGTAATCTTATCGAATCGAAAATAATCGAATCGAATCGAATCGAAAATAATTGAACCGAGTCGATCGAATTGAGTTGAAAATAATCGAATCAAACCGAATTGAATCGAAAATAATCGAATCGAATCGAATAGAAAAGAATCGAATGGAATCGAAAAGAATCGAATCATATCGAATTGAATCGAAAAGAATCGAATCGAAGAGAACCGAAAATAATCGAATCGAATACAATCGAAAAGAATCGTATCGAATCGAATCGAATTGAATCGAAAAGAATCGATTCCAATCGAATTGAATTGAATAGAATCGAATCGAACAGTACCGAATCGAATTGATAAGATTCGAATCAAGTAAAATCGAAAAGAATCTAATTGAAACGAAAAGAATCCAATCGAATCGAATTGAAAGGAATCGAATCGAAAAAATCGAATCGAAAAGAATCGAGTTGAGTTGAATCGAATCGAATCATATCGAATCGAAAAGAATCGAACCGAATCGAATTGAGTTGAAAAGAACTGAATCGAACTGAATCAAAAAGAATCGAATCGACCTGAATAGAAAAGAATCGAATCGAAATGTAACAAATTGAATCCAAATGATCGAATCGAATCAAATCGAAAAGAATCGAGCAGAATCGAATCGAAACGAAAAGAATCGAACTGAAAATAATCGAATCGAATCGAATCGAATAGAATCGAACAGAATTGAATCGAACGAAAAGAATCTTATCGAATCGAATCGAATCGAATGGAGAAGAATCAAATCGAACCGAATCGAAAAGAACTGAATCGAAAAGAATCGAATCGAAGAGAATCTAATCGAAACGAAAGGAATCAAATCGAATCCAAAACAATAGAATCGAAACGAAAAGAGGCGAATCGAATCGAATCGAAAAGAAGCGAAAAGAAAAAAATCGAATCGAATCGAATCGAAAAGAATCGAATTAAAAAGAATAGAATCGAAACATTCGAATCGAAATGAATCGAATCGAATTAAATCGGTTGAAAAGATCGAATCAAAAAACATCAAAGAGAATCGAAACGAATCGAATCGAATCAAATCGAATTGAAAAGAATCGTATCAAATCAAATCTAAAAGAATTGAATCGGGATCCCTGGGTGGTGCAGCGGTTTAGCGCCTGCCTTTGGCCCAGGGCGCGATCCTGGAGACCCGGGATCGAATCCCATGTCGGGCTCCCGGTGCATGGAGCCTGCTTCTCCCACTGCCTATGTCTCTGCCCCTCTCTCTCTTTCTCTCTGTGACTATCATAAATAAATAAAAATAAAAATAAATAAATAAAAATAATCGAATCGAATCGAATCGAATCAAAAAGAATGGAATCGAATTGATTCGCATTGAAAAGAATCGATCGAATCGTATTGAATCGAAAAGAATCGAATCGAATCGAATCGAAGAATCGAATCGAAACGAATCGAATCGAAAAGAATCGAATCGAAAAGAATCGAATCGAAGAATATCAAATCGAATTGAAAAGAATTGACTCAAATCGAAAAGAATCGAATCGAAACACAAAGAATCGAATCGAATCGAATTCGAAAGAATCGAATTGAATTGAAATGAGAAGAATCGAATCGAATTGCATCGAATCGAAAATAATTGAATCGAATTGAATAAAAAATAATCAAATCGAGTCGAATCAAAAATAATTGGAATTGAATCGAATCGATAATCGAACCGAATCGAATCCAATCGAGTCGAATCGAAAATAATCGAATCGAATCAAATGGATTCAAAAACAATTAAATCGAATCGAAAAGAATCGAATGGAATCGAAAAGAATCAAACCGAATCAAAAAGAATCGAAAAGAATTGAATCAAGAAGAATCGAAATGAATTGAATCGAGTAGAATCACATCGAAGCTAGGGTAAAAGAATCGAATCGAATCAAAAATTATCTAAATCAATCCAATGAAATCCAAAAGAATTGAATCGAATCGAATCGAAAAGATTCGAATCGAAATGTAACAAGTGGAATCCAAATGATCGAATCGAATCAAATCGAAAAGAATCGAATCGAAAAGAATCGAATTGAATTGAATCGATTCGAGAAGAATCGAATCGAAAAGAATCGAATCGAATCGAAAAGAATCGAATCGAAGAGAATATAATCGAAACAAAAAGAATCGAATCGAATCGAATCAAAAAGAATCGAATCGAAACGACAAGAGGCGAATCGAATCGAATCGAAAAGAATCAAATTGAAAAGAATCGAATCAAATTGAAAAGAATCGAATCGAAAAAATCGAATCAAAAAGAATCGAATCGAATCGAAAAGAATCGAATCGAATTGAAAAGAATAGAATCGAATGGAATCGAATCGAAAAGAATCAATCGAATCGAATTGAATAGAAAAGAATCGAATAGATTCGAATCGACACGAATCGAAAAAAGTCGAAACGAATCGAATCATATCAAAGCGAAAAGAATCGAATCGAATCAAAAAGAATCGAATCGAACTGAATCGAAAAGAATCGAATCGAACAGTACCGAATCGAATTGATAAGATTCGAATCAAATAAAATCGAAAAGAATCTAATTGAAACGAAAAGAATCCAATCGAATCGAATTGAAAGGAATCGAATTGAAAAAATCGAAACGAAAAGAATCGAATCGAATCGAATTGAAAAGAATTGAATCAAATCGAAAAGAATCGAATCGAATTGAAAAGAATCGAATCGAACTGAATCAAAAAGAATCGAATCGAACTGAATAGAAAAGAATCGAATCGAAATGTAACAAATTGAATCCAAATGATCGAATCGAATCAAATCGAAAAGAATCGAGCAGAATCGAATCGAAACGAAAAGAATCGAACTGAAAATAATCGAATCGAATCGAATAGAATCGAATAGAATTGAATCGAACGAAAAGAATCTTATCGAATCGAATCGAAAAGAATCGAATCGAATCGAATGGAGAAGAATCAAATCGAACCGAATCGAAAAGAACTGAATCGAAAAGAATCGAATCGAAGAGAATCTAATCGAAACGAAAAGAATCAAATCGAATCCAAAAGAATAGAATCGAAACGAAAAGAGGCGAATCGAATCGAATCGAAAAGAAGCGAATAGAAAAAAATCGAATCGAATCGAATCGAAAAGAATCGAATTGAAAAGAATAGAATCGAAAAATTCGAATCGAATCAAATCGAAATGAATCGAATCGAATTAAATCGGTTGAAAAGATCGAATCAAAAAACATCAAAGAGAATCGAAACGAATCGAAACGAATCGAATTGAATCAAATCGAATTGAAAAGAATCGTATCAAATCAAATCTAAAAGAATCGAATCGAATCGAATCAAAAAGAATGGAATCGAATTGATTCGCATCGAAAAGAATCGATCGAATCGTATTGAATCGAAAAGAATCGAATCGAATCGAATCGAATCGAATCGAAAAGAATCGAATCGAATCGAAAAGAATTGAATCGAAGAATATCAAATCGAATTGAAAAGAATTGACTCAAATCGAAAAGGATCGAATCGAAACACAAAGAATCGAATCGAATCGAATTCGAAAGAATCGAATTGAATTGAAATGAGAAGAATCGAATCGAATTGCATCGAATCGAAAATAATTGAATCGAATTGAATAAAAAATAATCAAATCGAGTCGAATCAAAAATAATTGGAATTGAATCGAATCGATAATCGAACCGAATCGAATCCAATCGAGTCGAATCGAAAATAATCGAATCGAATCAAATGGATTCAAAAACAATTAAATCGAATCGAAAAGAATCGAATGGAATCGAAAAGAATCAAACCGAATCAAAAAGAATCGAAAAGAATTGAATCAAGAAGAATCGAAATGAATTGAATCGAGTAGAATCACATCGAAGCTAGGGTAAAAAATCGAATCGAATCAAAAATTATCTAAATCAATCCAATGAAATCCAAAAGAATTGAATCGAATCGAATCGAAAAGATTCGAATCGAAATGTAACAAGTGGAATCCAAATGATCGAATCGAATCAAATCGAAAAGAATCGAATCGAAAAGAATCGAATTGAATTGAATCGATTCGAGAAGAATCGAATCGAAAAGAATCGAATCGAATCGAAAAGAATCGAATCGAAGAGAATATAATCGAAACAAAAAGAATCGAATCGAATCGAATCAAAAAGAATCGAATCGAAACGACAAGAGGCGAATCGAATCGAATCGAAAAGAATCAAATTGAAAAGAATCGAATCAAATTGAAAAGAATCGAATCGAAAAAATCGAATCAAAAAGAATCGAATCGAATCGAAAAGAATCGAATCGAATTGAAAAGAATAGAATCGAATGGAATCGAATCGAAAAGAATCAATCGAATCGAATTGAATAGAAAAGAATCGAATAGATTCGAATCGACACGAATCGAAAAAAGTCGAAACGAATCGAATCATATCAAAGCGAAAAGAATCGAATCGAATCAAAAAGAATCGAATCGAACTGAATCGAAAAGAATCGAATCGAACAGTACCGAATCGAATTGATAAGATTCGAATCAAATAAAATCGAAAAGAATCTAATTGAAACGAAAAGAATCCAATCGAATCGAATTGAAAGGAATCGAATTGAAAAAATCGAAACGAAAAGAATCGAATCGAATCGAATTGAAAAGAATTGAATCAAATCGAAAAGAATCGAATCGAATTGAAAAGAATCGAATCGAACTGAATCAAAAAGAATCGAATCGAACTGAATAGAAAAGAATCGAATCGAAATGTAACAAATTGAATCCAAATGATCGAATCGAATCAAATCGAAAAGAATCGAGCAGAATCGAATCGAAACGAAAAGAATCGAACTGAAAATAATCGAATCGAATCGAATAGAATAGAATCGAATCGAATTGAATCGAACGAAAAGAATCTTATCGAATCGAATCGAAAAGAATCGAATCGAATCGAATGGAGAAGAATCAAATCGAACCGAATCGAAAAGAACTGAATCGAAAAGAATCGAATCGAAGAGAATCTAATCGAAACGAAAAGAATCAAATCGAATCCAAAAGAATAGAATCGAAACGAAAAGAGGCGAATCGAATCGAATCGAAAAGAAGCGAATAGAAAAAAATCGAATCGAATCGAATCGAAAAGAATCGAATTGAAAAGAATAGAATCGAAAAATTCGAATCGAATCAAATCGAAATGAATCGAATCGAATTAAATCGGTTGAAAAGATCGAATCAAAAAACATCAAAGAGAATCGAAACGAATCGAAACGAATCGAATTGAATCAAATCGAATTGAAAAGAATCGTATCAAATCAAATCTAAAAGAATCGAATCGAATCGAATCAAAAAGAATGGAATCGAATTGATTCGCATCGAAAAGAATCGATCGAATCGTATTGAATCGAAAAGAATCGAATCGAATGGAATCGAATCGAATCGAAAAGAATCGAATCGAATCGAAAAGAATTGAATCGAAGAATATCAAATCGAATTGAAAAGAATTGACTCAAATCGAAAAGGATCGAATCGAAACACAAAGAATCGAATCGAATCGAATTCGAAAGAATCGAATTGAATTGAAATGAGAAGAATCGAATCGAATTGCATCGAATCGAAAATAATTGAATCGAATTGAATAAAAAATAATCAAATCGAGTCGAATCAAAAATAATTGGAATTGAATCGAATCGATAATCGAACCGAATCGAATCCAATCGAGTCGAATCGAAAATAATCGAATCGAATCAAATGGATTCAAAAACAATTAAATCGAATCGAAAAGATTCGAATCGAAATGTAACAAGTGGAATCCAAATGATCGAATCGAATCAAATCGAAAAGAATCGAATCGAAAAGAATCGAATTGAATTGAATCGATTCGAGAAGAATCGAATCGAAAAGAAGCGAATCGTATCAAATCGAATCGAATCGAAAAGAATCGAATCGAAGAGAATATAATCGAAACAAAAAGAATCGAATCGAATCGAATCAAAAAGAATCGAATCGAAACGACAAGAGGCGAATCGAATCGAATCGAAAAGAATCAAATTGAAAAGAATCGAATCAAATTGAAAAGAATCGAATCGAAAAAATCGAATCAAAAAGAATCGAATCGAATCGTATCGAATCGAAAAGAATCGAAAAGAATAGAATCGAATGGAATCGAATCGAAAAGAATCAATCGAATCGAATTGAATAGAAAAGAATCGAATAGATTCGAATCGACACGAATCGAAAAAAGTCGAAACGAATCGAATCATATCAAAGCGCAAAGAATCGAATCGAGTCCAAAAGAATCGAATCGAACTGAATCGAAAAGAATCGAATCGAACAGACCGAAAAGAATCGAATCGAAGAGAATCGTATCGAATCGAATCGAATAGAACCGAAAGAATCGAATCGATTCCAATCGACCTGAATCGAAAAGAATCGAATCGAACAGTATCGAATCTAATTGAAATGAATCGAATCAAATAAAATAGAAGAGAATCAAATCGAAACGAAAAGAATCGAATCGAATCGAATTGAAAAGAATTGAATCAAATCGAAAAGAATCGAATCGAAATGAAAAGAATCGAATCGAATCGATCGAAATGATCGATTTGAAAAGTATCGAGTTGAATCGAATCAAATCGAAAAGAATCAAATCGAATCGTATGGAATCAAAAAGAATCAAATCAAATCGAATCGAAAAGAATAGAACCGTATTTCATTGAATCGAAAAGAATTGAATCGAAAAGAATCGAGTCGAATCAAAACGAATCGAATCAAATCGAAAAGAATCGTATCGATTTGAGTCGAAAAGAATCGGATCGAATCTTATATACTTGAATCAAAAAGAATCGAGTCGATTCAAATCAAAAAAATCAAACCGAATAGAAAAGAATCGAATCGAAAAGAAAAGAATCGATTCAAATCGAAAACCGAAAGGAATCAAAACGATTCGAATGGATACGAAACGAATCGAATCGAAAATAATAGAATCGAATCGTACCGAACCGAAATGAAAATAATCAAATGGAATCGAATTGAAAATAACCGAATCAAATCAAATCGAAAATAATTGAAGCGGGGATTCCTGGGAGGGGCAGCGGTTTAGTGCCTGCCTTTGGCCCAGGGCGCGATCCTGGAGACCCGGGATCAAATCCCACATAGGGCTCCCGGTGCTTGGAGCTTGCTTCTCCCTCTGCCTATCTCTGCCTCTCTCTCTCTCTCTGTGACTATCATAAATAAATAAAAAATTTAGAAAAAAAAAGAAAATAATTGAAGCGAATCTAATAGAAAATAGTTGATTCGCATTGAATCGAATCGAAAAACATCGAAATGAATTGAATTGAAAATAATGAAATCGAATCGAAAATAATCGAATCGAAAGTAATCTTATCGAATCGAAAATAATCGAATCGAATCGAATCGAAAATAATTGAACCGAGTCGATCGAATTGAGTTGAAAATAATCGAATCAAACCGAATTGAATCGAAAATAATCGAATCGAATCGAATAGAAAAGAATCGAATGGAATCGAAAAGAATCGAATCATATCGAATTGAATCGAAAAGAATCGAATCGAAGAGAACCGAAAAGAATCGAATCGAATACAATCGAAAAGAATCGTATCGAATCGAATCGAATTGAATCGAAAAGAATCGATTCCAATCGAATTGAATTGAATAGAATCGAATCGAACAGTACCGAATCGAATTGATAAGATTCGAATCAAGTAAAATCGAAAAGAATCTAATTGAAACGAAAAGAATCCAATCGAATCGAATTGAAAGGAATCGAATCGAAAAAATCGAATCGAAAAGAATCGAGTTGAGTTGAATCGAATCGAATCATATCGAATCGAAAAGAATCGAACCGAATCGAATTGAGTTGAAAAGAACTGAATCGAACTGAATCAAAAAGAATCGAATCGACCTGAATAGAAAAGAATCGAATCGAAATGTAACAAATTGAATCCAAATGATCGAATCGAATCAAATCGAAAAGAATCGAGCAGAATCGAATCGAAACGAAAAGAATCGAACTGAAAATAATCGAATCGAATCGAATCGAATCGAATCGAACAGAATTGAATCGAACGAAAAGAATCTTATCGAATCGAATCGAATCGAATGGAGAAGAATCAAATCGAACCGAATCGAAAAGAACTGAATCGAAAAGAATCGAATCGAAGAGAATCTAATCGAAACGAAAGGAATCAAATCGAATCCAAAACAATAGAATCGAAACGAAAAGAGGCGAATCGAATCGAATCGAAAAGAAGCGAAAAGAAAAAAATCGAATCGAATCGAATCGAAAAGAATCGAATTAAAAAGAATAGAATCGAAACATTCGAATCGAAATGAATCGAATCGAATTAAATCGGTTGAAAAGATCGAATCAAAAAACATCAAAGAGAATCGAAACGAATCGAATCGAATCAAATCGAATTGAAAAGAATCGTATCAAATCAAATCTAAAAGAATCGAATCGGGATCCCTGGGTGGTGCAGCGGTTTAGCGCCTGCCTTTGGCCCAGGGCGCGATCCTGGAGACCCGGGATCGAATCCCATGTCGGGCTCCCGGTGCATGGAGCCTGCTTCTCCCACTGCCTATGTCTCTGCCCCTCTCTCTCTTTCTCGCTGTGACTATCATAAATAAATAAAAATAAAAATAAATAAATAAAAATAATCGAATCGAATCGAATCGAATCAAAAAGAATGGAATCGAATTGATTCGCATTGAAAAGAATCGATCGAATCGTATTGAATCGAAAAGAATCGAATCGAATCGAATCGAAGAATCGAATCGAAACGAATCGAATCGAAAAGAATCGAATCGAAAAGAATCGAATCGAAGAATATCAAATCGAATTGAAAAGAATTGACTCAAATCGAAAAGAATCGAATCGAAACACAAAGAATCGAATCGAATCGAATTCGAAAGAATCGAATTGAATTGAAATGAGAAGAATCGAATCGAATTGCATCGAATCGAAAATAATTGAATCGAATTGAATAAAAAATAATCAAATCGAGTCGAATCAAAAATAATTGGAATTGAATCGAATCGATAATCGAACCGAATCGAATCCAATCGAGTCGAATCGAAAATAATCGAATCGAATCAAATGGATTCAAAAACAATTAAATCGAATCGAAAAGAATCGAATGGAATCGAAAAGAATCAAACCGAATCAAAAAGAATCGAAAAGAATTGAATCAAGAAGAATCGAAATGAATTGAATCGAGTAGAATCACATCGAAGCTAGGGTAAAAGAATCGAATCGAATCAAAAATTATCTAAATCAATCCAATGAAATCCAAAAGAATTGAATCGAATCGAATCGAAAAGATTCGAATCGAAATGTAACAAGTGGAATCCAAATGATCGAATCGAATCAAATCGAAAAGAATCGAATCGAAAAGAATCGAATTGAATTGAATCGATTCGAGAAGAATCGAATCGAAAAGAATCGAATCGAATCGAAAAGAATCGAATCGAAGAGAATATAATCGAAACAAAAAGAATCGAATCGAATCGAATCAAAAAGAATCGAATCGAAACGACAAGAGGCGAATCGAATCGAATCGAAAAGAATCAAATTGAAAAGAATCGAATCAAATTGAAAAGAATCGAATCGAAAAAATCGAATCAAAAAGAATCGAATCGAATCGAAAAGAATCGAATCGAATTGAAAAGAATAGAATCGAATGGAATCGAATCGAAAAGAATCAATCGAATCGAACTGAATAGAAAAGAATCGAATAGATTCGAATCGACACGAATCGAAAAAAGTCGAAACGAATCGAATCATATCAAAGCGAAAAGAATCGAATCGAATCAAAAAGAATCGAATCGAACTGAATCGAAAAGAATCGAATCGAACAGTACCGAATCGAATTGATAAGATTCGAATCAAATAAAATCGAAAAGAATCTAATTGAAACGAAAAGAATCCAATCGAATCGAATTGAAAGGAATCGAATTGAAAAAATCGAAACGAAAAGAATCGAATCGAATCGAATTGAAAAGAATTGAATCAAATCGAAAAGAATCGAATCGAATTGAAAAGAATCGAATCGAACTGAATCAAAAAGAATCGAATCGAACTGAATAGAAAAGAATCGAATCGAAATGTAACAAATTGAATCCAAATGATCGAATCGAATCAAATCGAAAAGAATCGAGCAGAATCGAATCGAAACGAAAAGAATCGAACTGAAAATAATCGAATCGAATCGAATAGAATAGAATCGAATAGAATTGAATCGAACGAAAAGAATCTTATCGAATCGAATCGAAAAGAATCGAATCGAATCGAATGGAGAAGAATCAAATCGAACCGAATCGAAAAGAACTGAATCGAAAAGAATTGAATCGAAGAATATCAAATCGAATTGAAAAGAATTGACTCAAATCGAAAAGGATCGAATCGAAACACAAAGAATCGAATCGAATCGAATTCGAAAGAATCGAATTGAATTGAAATGAGAAGAATCGAATCGAATTGCATCGAATCGAAAATAATTGAATCGAATTGAATAAAAAATAATCAAATCGAGTCGAATCAAAAATAATTGGAATTGAATCGAATCGATAATCGAACTGAATCGAATCCAATCGAGTCGAATCGAAAATAATCGAATCGAATCAAATGGATTCAAAAACAATTAAATCGAATCGAAAAGATTCGAATCGAAATGTAACAAGTGGAATCCAAATGATCGAATCGAATCAAATCGAAAAGAATCGAATCGAAAAGAATCGAATTGAATTGAATCGATTCGAGAAGAATCGAATCGAAAAGAAGCGAATCGTATCAAATCGAATCGAATCGAAAAGAATCGAATCGAAGAGAATATAATCGAAACAAAAAGAATCGAATCGAATCGAATCAAAAAGAATCGAATCGAAACGACAAGAGGCGAATCGAATCGAATCGAAAAGAATCAAATTGAAAAGAATCGAATCAAATTGAAAAGAATCGAATCGAAAAAATCGAATCAAAAAGAATCGAATCGAATCGTATCGAATCGAAAAGAATCGAAAAGAATAGAATCGAATGGAATCGAATCGAAAAGAATCAATCGAATCGAATTGAATAGAAAAGAATCGAATAGATTCGAATCGACACGAATCGAAAAAAGTCGAAACGAATCGAATCATATCAAAGCGCAAAGAATCGAATCGAGTCCAAAAGAATCGAATCGAACTGAATCGAAAAGAATCGAATCGAACAGACCGAAAAGAATCGAATCGAAGAGAATCGTATCGAATCGAATCGAATAGAACCGAAAGAATCGAATCGATTCCAATCGACCTGAATCGAAAAGAATCGAATCGAACAGTATCGAATCTAATTGAAATGAATCGAATCAAATAAAATAGAAGAGAATCAAATCGAAACGAAAAGAATCGAATCGAATCGAATTGAAAAGAATTGAATCAAATCGAAAAGAATCGAATCGAAATGAAAAGAATCGAATCGAATCGATCGAAATGATCGATTTGAAAAGTATCGAGTTGAATCGAATCAAATCGAAAAGAATCAAATCGAATCGTATGGAATCAAAAAGAATCAAATCAAATCGAATCGAAAAGAATAGAACCGTATTTCATTGAATCGAAAAGAATTGAATCGAAAAGAATCGAGTCGAATCAAAACGAATCGAATCAAATCGAAAAGAATCGTATCGATTTGAATCGAAAAGAATCGGATCGAATCTTATATACTTGAATCAAAAAGAATCGAGTCGATTCAAATCAAAAAAATCAAACCGAATAGAAAAGAATCGAATCGAAAAGAAAATTGATTCAAATCGAAAACCGAAAGGAATCAAAACGATTCGAATGGATACGAAACGAATCGAATCGAAAATAATAGAATCGAATCGTACCGAACCGAAATGAAAATAATCAAATGGAATCGAATTGAAAATAACCGAATCAAATCAAATCGAAAATAATTGAAGCGGGGATTCCTGGGAGGGGCAGCGGTTTAGTGCCTGCCTTTGGCCCAGGGCGCGATCCTGGAGACCCGGGATCAAATCCCACATAGGGCTCCCGGTGCTTGGAGCTTGCTTCTCCCTCTGCCTATCTCTGCCTCTCTCTCTCTCTCTGTGACTATCATAAATAAATAAAAAATTTAAAAAAAAAAGAAAATAATTGAAGCGAATCTAATAGAAAATAGTTGATTCGCATTGAATCGAATCGAAAAACATCGAAATGAATTGAATTGAAAATAATGAAATCGAATCGAAAATAATCGAATCGAAAGTAATCTTATCGAATCGAAAATAATCGAATCGAATTGATAAGATTCGAATCAAGTAAAATCGAAAAGAATCTAATTGAAACGAAAAGAATCCAATCGAATCGAATTGAAAGGAATCGAATCGAAAAAATCGAATCGAAAAGAATCGAGTTGAGTTGAATCGAATCGAATCATATCGAATCGAAAAGAATCGAACCGAATCGAATTGAGTTGAAAAGAATTGAATCGAACTGAATCAAAAAGAATCGAATCGAACTGAATAGAAAAGAATCGAATCGAAATGTAACAAATTGAATCCAAATGATCGAATCGAATCAAATCGAAAAGAATCGAGCAGAATCGAATCGAAACGAAAAGAATCGAACTGAAAATAATCGAATCGAATCGAATCGAATCGAACAGAATTGAATCGAACGAAAAGAATCTTATCGAATCGAATCGAATCGAATGGAGAAGAATCAAATCGAACCGAATCGAAAAGAACTGAATCGAAAAGAATCGAATCGAAGAGAATCTAATCGAAACGAAAGGAATCAAATCGAATCCAAAACAATAGAATCGAAACGAAAAGAGGCGAATCGAATCGAATCGAAAAGAAGCGAAAAGAAAAAAATCGAATCGAATCGAATCGAAAAGAATCGAATTAAAAAGAATAGAATCGAAACATTCGAATCGAAATGAATCGAATCGAATTAAATCGGTTGAAAAGATCGAATCAAAAAACATCAAAGAGAATCGAAACGAATCGAATCGAATCAAATCGAATTGAAAAGAATCGTATCAAATCAAATCTAAAAGAATCGAATCGGGATCCCTGGGTGGTGCAGCGGTTTAGCGCCTGCCTTTGGCCCAGGGCGCGATCCTGGAGACCCGGGATCGAATCCCATGTCGGGCTCCCGGTGCATGGAGCCTGCTTCTCCCACTGCCTATGTCTCTGCCCCTCTCTCTCTTTCTCGCTGTGACTATCATAAATAAATAAAAATAAAAATAAATAAATAAAAATAATCGAATCGAATCGAATCGAATCAAAAAGAATGGAATCGAATTGATTCGCATTGAAAAGAATCGATCGAATCGTATTGAATCGAAAAGAATCGAATCGAATCGAATCGAAGAATCGAATCGAAACGAATCGAATCGAAAAGAATCGAATCGAAAAGAATCGAATCGAAGAATATCAAATCGAATTGAAAAGAATTGACTCAAATCGAAAAGAATCGAATCGAAACACAAAGAATCGAATCGAATCGAATTCGAAAGAATCGAATTGAATTGAAATGAGAAGAATCGAATCGAATTGCATCGAATCGAAAATAATTGAATCGAATTGAATAAAAAATAATCAAATCGAGTCGAATCAAAAATAATTGGAATTGAATCGAATCGATAATCGAACCGAATCGAATCCAATCGAGTCGAATCGAAAATAATCGAATCGAATCAAATGGATTCAAAAACAATTAAATCGAATCGAAAAGAATCGAATGGAATCGAAAAGAATCAAACCGAATCAAAAAGAATCGAAAAGAATTGAATCAAGAAGAATCGAAATGAATTGAATCGAGTAGAATCACATCGAAGCTAGGGTAAAAGAATCGAATCGAATCAAAAATTATCTAAATCAATCCAATGAAATCCAAAAGAATTGAATCGAATCGAATCGAAAAGATTCGAATCGAAATGTAACAAGTGGAATCCAAATGATCGAATCGAATCAAATCGAAAAGAATCGAATCGAAAAGAATCGAATTGAATTGAATCGATTCGAGAAGAATCGAATCGAAAAGAATCGAATCGAATCGAAAAGAATCGAATCGAAGAGAATATAATCGAAACAAAAAGAATCGAATCGAATCGAATCAAAAAGAATCGAATCGAAACGACAAGAGGCGAATCGAATCGAATCGAAAAGAATCAAATTGAAAAGAATCGAATCAAATTGAAAAGAATCGAATCGAAAAAATCGAATCAAAAAGAATCGAATCGAATCGAAAAGAATCGAATCGAATTGAAAAGAATAGAATCGAATGGAATCGAATCGAAAAGAATCAATCGAATCGAATTGAATAGAAAAGAATCGAATAGATTCGAATCGACACGAATCGAAAAAAGTCGAAACGAATCGAATCATATCAAAGCGAAAAGAATCGAATCGAATCAAAAAGAATCGAATCGAACTGAATCGAAAAGAATCGAATCGAACAGTACCGAATCGAATTGATAAGATTCGAATCAAATAAAATCGAAAAGAATCTAATTGAAACGAAAAGAATCCAATCGAATCGAATTGAAAGGAATCGAATTGAAAAAATCGAAACGAAAAGAATCGAATCGAATCGAATTGAAAAGAATTGAATCAAATCGAAAAGAATCGAATCGAATTGAAAAGAATCGAATCGAACTGAATCAAAAAGAATCGAATCGAACTGAATAGAAAAGAATCGAATCGAAATGTAACAAATTGAATCCAAATGATCGAATCGAATCAAATCGAAAAGAATCGAGCAGAATCGAATCGAAACGAAAAGAATCGAACTGAAAATAATCGAATCGAATCGAATAGAATAGAATCGAATAGAATTGAATCGAACGAAAAGAATCTTATCGAATCGAATCGAAAAGAATCGAATCGAATCGAATGGAGAAGAATCAAATCGAACCGAATCGAAAAGAACTGAATCGAAAAGAATCGAATCGAAGAGAATCTAATCGAAACGAAAAGAATCAAATCGAATCCAAAAGAATAGAATCGAAACGAAAAGAGGCGAATCGAATCGAATCGAAAAGAAGCGAATAGAAAAAAATCGAATCGAATCGAATCGAAAAGAATCGAATTGAAAAGAATAGAATCGAAAAATTCGAATCGAATCAAATCGAAATGAATCGAATCGAATTAAATCGGTTGAAAAGATCGAATCAAAAAACATCAAAGAGAATCGAAACGAATCGAAACGAATCGAATTGAATCAAATCGAATTGAAAAGAATCGTATCAAATCAAATCTAAAAGAATCGAATCGAATCGAATCAAAAAGAATGGAATCGAATTGATTCGCATCGAAAAGAATCGATCGAATCGTATTGAATCGAAAAGAATCGAATCGAATGGAATCGAATCGAATCGAAAAGAATCGAATCGAATCGAATCGAAAAGAATTGAATCGAAGAATATCAAATCGAATTGAAAAGAATTGACTCAAATCGAAAAGGATCGAATCGAAACACAAAGAATCGAATCGAATCGAATTCGAAAGAATCGAATTGAATTGAAATGAGAAGAATCGAATCGAATTGCATCGAATCGAAAATAATTGAATCGAATTGAATAAAAAATAATCAAATCGAGTCGAATCAAAAATAATTGGAATTGAATCGAATCGATAATCGAACCGAATCGAATCCAATCGAGTCGAATCGAAAATAATCGAATCGAATCAAATGGATTCAAAAACAATTAAATCGAATCGAAAAGATTCGAATCGAAATGTAACAAGTGGAATCCAAATGATCGAATCGAATCAAATCGAAAAGAATCGAATCGAAAAGAATCGAATTGAATTGAATCGATTCGAGAAGAATCGAATCGAAAAGAAGCGAATCGTATCAAATCGAATCGAATCGAAAAGAATCGAATCGAAGAGAATATAATCGAAACAAAAAGAATCGAATCGAATCGAATCAAAAAGAATCGAATCGAAACGACAAGAGGCGAATCGAATCGAATCGAAAAGAATCAAATTGAAAAGAATCGAATCAAATTGAAAAGAATCGAATCGAAAAAATCGAATCAAAAAGAATCGAATCGAATCGTATCGAATCGAAAAGAATCGAAAAGAATAGAATCGAATGGAATCGAATCGAAAAGAATCAATCGAATCGAATTGAATAGAAAAGAATCGAATAGATTCGAATCGACACGAATCGAAAAAAGTCGAAACAAATCGAATCATATCAAAGCGCAAAGAATCGAGTCGAGTCCAAAAGAATCGAATCGAACTGAATCGAAAAGAATCGAATCGAACAGACCGAAAAGAATCGAATCGAAGAGAATCGTATCGAATCGAATCGAATAGAACCGAAAGAATCGAATCGATTCCAATCGACCTGAATCGAAAAGAATCGAATCGAACAGTATCGAATCTAATTGAAATGAATCGAATCAAATAAAATAGAAGAGAATCAAATCGAAACGAAAAGAATCGAATCGAATCGAATTGAAAAGAATTGAATCAAATCGAAAAGAATCGAATCGAAATGAAAAGAATCGAATCGAATCGATCGAAATGATCGATTTGAAAAGTATCGAGTTGAATCGAATCAAATCGAAAAGAATCAAATCGAATCGTATGGAATCAAAAAGAATCAAATCAAATCGAATCGAAAAGAATAGAACCGTATTTCATTGAATCGAAAAGAATTGAATCGAAAAGAATCGAGTTGAATCAAAACGAATCGAATCAAATCGAAAAGAATCGTATCGATTTGAATCGAAAAGAATCGGATCGAATCTTATATACTTGAATCAAAAAGAATCGAGTCGATTCAAATCAAAAAAATCAAACCGAATAGAAAAGAATCGAATCGAAAAGAAAAGAATCGATTCAAATCGAAAACCGAAAGGAATCAAAACGATTCGAATGGATACGAAACGAATCGAATCGAAAATAATAGAATCGAATCGTACCGAACCGAAATGAAAATAATCAAATGGAATCGAATTGAAAATAACCGAATCAAATCAAATCGAAAATAATTGAAGCGGGGATTCCTGGGAGGGGCAGCGGTTTAGTGCCTGCCTTTGGCCCAGGGCGCGATCCTGGAGACCCGGGATCAAATCCCACATAGGGCTCCCGGTGCTTGGAGCTTGCTTCTCCCTCTGCCTATCTCTGCCTCTCTCTCTCTCTCTGTGACTATCATAAATAAATAAAAAATTTAGAAAAAAAAAGAAAATAATTGAAGCGAATCTAATAGAAAATAGTTGATTCGCATTGAATCGAATCGAAAAACATCGAAATGAATTGAATTGAAAATAATGAAATCGAATCGAAAATAATCGAATCGAATCGAATCGAAAATAATTGAACCGAGTCGATCGAATTGAGTTGAAAATAATCGAATCAAACCGAATTGAATCGAAAATAATCGAATCGAATCGAATAGAAAAGAATCGAATGGAATCGAAAAGAATCGAATCATATCGAATTGAATCGAAAAGAATCGAATCGAAGAGAACCGAAAAGAATCGAATCGAATACAATCGAAAAGAATCGTATCGAATCGAATCGAATTGAATCGAAAAGAATCGATTCCAATCGAATTGAATTGAATAGAATCGAATCGAACAGTACCGAATCGAATTGATAAGATTCGAATCAAGTAAAATCGAAAAGAATCTAATTGAAACGAAAAGAATCCAATCGAATCGAATTGAAAGGAATCGAATCGAAAAAATCGAATCGAAAAGAATCGAGTTGAGTTGAATCGAATCGAATCATATCGAATCGAAAAGAATCGAACCGAATCGAATTGAGTTGAAAAGAACTGAATCGAACTGAATCAAAAAGAATCGAATCGACCTGAATAGAAAAGAATCGAATCGAAATGTAACAAATTGAATCCAAATGATCGAATCGAATCAAATCGAAAAGAATCGAGCAGAATCGAATCGAAACGAAAAGAATCGAACTGAAAATAATCGAATCGAATCGAATCGAATCGAATCGAACAGAATTGAATCGAACGAAAAGAATCTTATCGAATCGAATCGAATCGAATGGAGAAGAATCAAATCGAACCGAATCGAAAAGAACTGAATCGAAAAGAATCGAATCGAAGAGAATCTAATCGAAACGAAAGGAATCAAATCGAATCCAAAACAATAGAATCGAAACGAAAAGAGGCGAATCGAATCGAATCGAAAAGAAGCGAAAAGAAAAAAATCGAATCGAATCGAATCGAAAAGAATCGAATTAAAAAGAATAGAATCGAAACATTAGAATCGAAATGAATCGAATCCAATTAAATCGTTTGAAAAGATCGAATCAAAAAACATCAAAGAGAATCGAAACGAATCGAATCGAATCAAATCGAATTGAAAAGAATCGTATCAAATCAAATCTAAAAGAATCGAATCGGGATCCCTGGGTGGTGCAGCGGTTTAGCGCCTGCCTTTGGCCCAGGGCGCGATCCTGGAGACCCGGGATCGAATCCCATGTCGGGCTCCCGGTGCATGGAGCCTGCTTCTCCCACTGCCTATGTCTCTGCCCCTCTCTCTCTTTCTCTCTGTGACTATCATAAATAAATAAAAATAAAAATAAATAAATAAAAATAATCGAATCGAATCGAATCGAATCAAAAAGAATGGAATCGAATTGATTCGCATTGAAAAGAATCGATCGAATCGTATTGAATCGAAAAGAATCGAATCGAATCGAATCGAAGAATCGAATCGAAACGAATCGAATCGAAAAGAATCGAATCGAAAAGAATCGAATCGAAGAATATCAAATCGAATTGAAAAGAATTGACTCAAATCGAAAAGAATCGAATCGAAACACAAAGAATCGAATCGAATCGAATTCGAAAGAATCGAATTGAATTGAAATGAGAAGAATCGAATCGAATTGCATCGAATCGAAAATAATTGAATCGAATTGAATAAAAAATAATCAAATCGAGTCGAATCAAAAATAATTGGAATTGAATCGAATCGATAATCGAACCGAATCGAATCCAATCGAGTCGAATCGAAAATAATCGAATCGAATCAAATGGATTCAAAAACAATTAAATCGAATCGAAAAGAATCGAATGGAATCGAAAAGAATCAAACCGAATCAAAAAGAATCGAAAAGAATTGAATCAAGAAGAATCGAAATGAATTGAATCGAGTAGAATCACATCGAAGCTAGGGTAAAAGAATCGAATCGAATCAAAAATTATCTAAATCAATCCAATGAAATCCAAAAGAATTGAATCGAATCGAATCGAAAAGATTCGAATCGAAATGTAACAAGTGGAATCCAAATGATCGAATCGAATCAAATCGAAAAGAATCGAATCGAAAAGAATCGAATTGAATTGAATCGATTCGAGAAGAATCGAATCGAAAAGAATCGAATCGAATCGAAAAGAATCGAATCGAAGAGAATATAATCGAAACAAAAAGAATCGAATCGAATCGAATCAAAAAGAATCGAATCGAAACGACAAGAGGCGAATCGAATCGAATCGAAAAGAATCAAATTGAAAAGAATCGAATCAAATTGAAAAGAATCGAATCGAAAAAATCGAATCAAAAAGAATCGAATCGAATCGAAAAGAATCGAATCGAATTGAAAAGAATAGAATCGAATGGAATCGAATCGAAAAGAATCAATCGAATCGAATTGAATAGAAAAGAATCGAATAGATTCGAATCGACACGAATCGAAAAAAGTCGAAACGAATCGAATCATATCAAAGCGAAAAGAATCGAATCGAATCAAAAAGAATCGAATCGAACTGAATCGAAAAGAATCGAATCGAACAGTACCGAATCGAATTGATAAGATTCGAATCAAATAAAATCGAAAAGAATCTAATTGAAACGAAAAGAATCCAATCGAATCGAATTGAAAGGAATCGAATTGAAAAAATCGAAACGAAAAGAATCGAATCGAATCGAATTGAAAAGAATTGAATCAAATCGAAAAGAATCGAATCGAATTGAAAAGAATCGAATCGAACTGAATCAAAAAGAATCGAATCGAACTGAATAGAAAAGAATCGAATCGAAATGTAACAAATTGAATCCAAATGATCGAATCGAATCAAATCGAAAAGAATCGAGCAGAATCGAATCGAAACGAAAAGAATCGAACTGAAAATAATCGAATCGAATCGAATAGAATAGAATCGAATAGAATTGAATCGAACGAAAAGAATCTTATCGAATCGAATCGAAAAGAATCGAATCGAATCGAATGGAGAAGAATCAAATCGAACCGAATCGAAAAGAACTGAATCGAAAAGAATCGAATCGAAGAGAATCTAATCGAAACGAAAAGAATCAAATCGAATCCAAAAGAATAGAATCGAAACGAAAAGAGGCGAATCGAATCGAATCGAAAAGAAGCGAATAGAAAAAAATCGAATCGAATCGAATCGAAAAGAATCGAATTGAAAAGAATAGAATCGAAAAATTCGAATCGAATCAAATCGAAATGAATCGAATCGAATTAAATCGGTTGAAAAGATCGAATCAAAAAACATCAAAGAGAATCGAAACGAATCGAAACGAATCGAATTGAATCAAATCGAATTGAAAAGAATCGTATCAAATCAAATCTAAAAGAATCGAATCGAATCGAATCAAAAAGAATGGAATCGAATTGATTCGCATCGAAAAGAATCGATCGAATCGTATTGAATCGAAAAGAATCGAATCGAATGGAATCGAATCGAATCGAAAAGAATCGAATCGAATCGAAAAGAATTGAATCGAAGAATATCAAATCGAATTGAAAAGAATTGACTCAAATCGAAAAGGATCGAATCGAAACACAAAGAATCGAATCGAATCGAATTCGAAAGAATCGAATTGAATTGAAATGAGAAGAATCGAATCGAATTGCATCGAATCGAAAATAATTGAATCGAATTGAATAAAAAATAATCAAATCGAGTCGAATCAAAAATAATTGGAATTGAATCGAATCGATAATCGAACCGAATCGAATCCAATCGAGTCGAATCGAAAATAATCGAATCGAATCAAATGGATTCAAAAACAATTAAATCGAATCGAAAAGAATCGAATGGAATCGAAAAGAATCAAACCGAATCAAAAAGAATCGAAAAGAATTGAATCAAGAAGAATCGAAATGAATTGAATCGAGTAGAATCACATCGAAGCTAGGGTAAAAAATCGAATCGAATCAAAAATTATCTAAATCAATCCAATGAAATCCAAAAGAATTGAATCGAATCGAATCGAAAAGATTCGAATCGAAATGTAACAAGTGGAATCCAAATGATCGAATCGAATCAAATCGAAAAGAATCGAATCGAAAAGAATCGAATTGAATTGAATCGATTCGAGAAGAATCGAATCGAAAAGAATCGAATCGAATCGAAAAGAATCGAATCGAAGAGAATATAATCGAAACAAAAAGAATCGAATCGAATCGAATCAAAAAGAATCGAATCGAAACGACAAGAGGCGAATCGAATCGAATCGAAAAGAATCAAATTGAAAAGAATCGAATCAAATTGAAAAGAATCGAATCGAAAAAATCGAATCAAAAAGAATCGAATCGAATCGAAAAGAATCGAATCGAATTGAAAAGAATAGAATCGAATGGAATCGAATCGAAAAGAATCAATCGAATCGAATTGAATAGAAAAGAATCGAATAGATTCGAATCGACACGAATCGAAAAAAGTCGAAACGAATCGAATCATATCAAAGCGAAAAGAATCGAATCGAATCAAAAAGAATCGAATCGAACTGAATCGAAAAGAATCGAATGGAACAGTACCGAATCGAATTGATAAGATTCGAATCAAATAAAATCGAAAAGAATCTAATTGAAACGAAAAGAATCCAATCGAATCGAATTGAAAGGAATCGAATTGAAAAAATCGAAACGAAAAGAATCGAATCGAATCGAATTGAAAAGAATTGAATCAAATCGAAAAGAATCGAATCGAATTGAAAAGAATCGAATCGAACTGAATCAAAAAGAATCGAATCGAACTGAATAGAAAAGAATCGAATCGAAATGTAACAAATTGAATCCAAATGATCGAATCGAATCAAATCGAAAAGAATCGAGCAGAATCGAATCGAAACGAAAAGAATCGAACTGAAAATAATCGAATCGAATCGAATAGAATCGAATCGAATTGAATCGAACGAAAAGAATCTTATCGAATCGAATCGAAAAGAATCGAATCGAATCGAATGGAGAAGAATCAAATCGAACCGAATCGAAAAGAACTGAATCGAAAAGAATCGAATCGAAGAGAATCTAATCGAAACGAAAAGAATCAAATCGAATCCAAAAGAATAGAATCGAAACGAAAAGAGGCGAATCGAATCGAATCGAAAAGAAGCGAATAGAAAAAAATCGAATCGAATCGAATCGAAAAGAATCGAATTGAAAAGAATAGAATCGAAAAATTCGAATCGAATCAAATCGAAATGAATCGAATCGAATTAAATCGGTTGAAAAGATCGAATCAAAAAACATCAAAGAGAATCGAAACGAATCGAAACGAATCGAATTGAATCAAATCGAATTGAAAAGAATCGTATCAAATCAAATCTAAAAGAATCGAATCGAATCGAATCAAAAAGAATGGAATCGAATTGATTCGCATCGAAAAGAATCGATCGAATCGTATTGAATCGAAAAGAATCGAATCGAATGGAATCGAATCGAATCGAAAAGAATCGAATCGAATCGAATCGAAAAGAATTGAATCGAAGAATATCAAATCGAATTGAAAAGAATTGACTCAAATCGAAAAGGATCGAATCGAAACACAAAGAATCGAATCGAATCGAATTCGAAAGAATCGAATTGAATTGAAATGAGAAGAATCGAATCGAATTGCATCGAATCGAAAATAATTGAATCGAATTGAATAAAAAATAATCAAATCGAGTCGAATCAAAAATAATTGGAATTGAATCGAATCGATAATCGAACCGAATCGAATCCAATCGAGTCGAATCGAAAATAATCGAATCGAATCAAATGGATTCAAAAACAATTAAATCGAATCGAAAAGATTCGAATCGAAATGTAACAAGTGGAATCCAAATGATCGAATCGAATCAAATCGAAAAGAATCGAATCGAAAAGAATCGAATTGAATTGAATCGATTCGAGAAGAATCGAATTGAAAAGAAGCGAATCGTATCAAATCGAATCGAATCGAAAAGAATCGAATCGAAGAGAATATAATCGAAACAAAAAGAATCGAATCGAATCGAATCAAAAAGAATCGAATCGAAACGACAAGAGGCGAATCGAATCGAATCGAAAAGAATCAAATTGAAAAGAATCGAATCAAATTGAAAAGAATCGAATCGAAAAAATCGAATCAAAAAGAATCGAATCGAATCGTATCGAATCGAAAAGAATCGAAAAGAATAGAATCGAATGGAATCGAATCGAAAAGAATCAATCGAATCGAATTGAATAGAAAAGAATCGAATAGATTCGAATCGACACGAATCGAAAAAAGTCGAAACGAATCGAATCATATCAAAGCGCAAAGAATCGAATCGAGTCCAAAAGAATCGAATCGAACTGAATCGAAAAGAATCGAATCGAACAGACCGAAAAGAATCGAATCGAAGAGAATCGTATCGAATCGAATCGAATAGAACCGAAAGAATCGAATCGATTCCAATCGACCTGAATCGAAAAGAATCGAATCGAACAGTATCGAATCTAATTGAAATGAATCGAATCAAATAAAATAGAAGAGAATCAAATCGAAACGAAAAGAATCGAATCGAATCGAATTGAAAAGAATTGAATCAAATCGAAAAGAATCGAATCGAAATGAAAAGAATCGAATCGAATCGATCGAAATGATCGATTTGAAAAGTATCGAGTTGAATCGAATCAAATCGAAAAGAATCAAATCGAATCGTATGGAATCAAAAAGAATCAAATCAAATCGAATCGAAAAGAATAGAACCGTATTTCATTGAATCGAAAAGAATTGAATCGAAAAGAATCGAGTCGAATCAAAACGAATCGAATCAAATCGAAAAGAATCGTATCGATTTGAATCGAAAAGAATCGGATCGAATCTTATATACTTGAATCAAAAAGAATCGAGTCGATTCAAATCAAAAAAATCAAACCGAATAGAAAAGAATCGAATCGAAAAGAAAAGAATCGATTCAAATCGAAAACCGAAAGGAATCAAAACGATTCGAATGGATACGAAACGAATCGAATCGAAAATAATAGAATCGAATCGTACCGAACCGAAATGAAAATAATCAAATGGAATCGAATTGAAAATAACCGAATCAAATCAAATCGAAAATAATTGAAGCGGGGATTCCTGGGAGGGGCAGCGGTTTAGTGCCTGCCTTTGGCCCAGGGCGCGATCCTGGAGACCCGGGATCAAATCCCACATAGGGCTCCCGGTGCTTGGAGCTTGCTTCTCCCTCTGCCTATCTCTGCCTCTCTCTCTCTCTCTGTGACTATCATAAATAAATAAAAAATTTAGAAAAAAAAAGAAAATAATTGAAGCGAATCTAATAGAAAATAGTTGATTCGCATTGAATCGAATCGAAAAACATCGAAATGAATTGAATTGAAAATAATGAAATCGAATCGAAAATAATCGAATCGAAAGTAATCTTATCGAATCGAAAATAATCGAATCGAATCGAATCGAAAATAATTGAACCGAGTCGATCGAATTGAGTTGAAAATAATCGAATCAAACCGAATTGAATCGAAAATAATCGAATCGAATCGAATAGAAAAGAATCGAATGGAATCGAAAAGAATCGAATCATATCGAATTGAATCGAAAAGAATCGAATCGAAGAGAACCGAAAAGAATCGAATCGAATACAATCGAAAAGAATCGTATCGAATCGAATCGAATTGAATCGAAAAGAATCGATTCCAATCGAATTGAATTGAATAGAATCGAATCGAACAGTACCGAATCGAATTGATAAGATTCGAATCAAGTAAAATCGAAAAGAATCTAATTGAAACGAAAAGAATCCAATCGAATCGAATTGAAAGGAATCGAATCGAAAAAATCGAATCGAAAAGAATCGAGTTGAGTTGAATCGAATCGAATCATATCGAATCGAAAAGAATCGAACCGAATCGAATTGAGTTGAAAAGAATTGAATCGAACTGAATCAAAAAGAATCGAATCGACCTGAATAGAAAAGAATCGAATCGAAATGTAACAAATTGAATCCAAATGATCGAATCGAATCAAATCGAAAAGAATCGAGCAGAATCGAATCGAAACGAAAAGAATCGAACTGAAAATAATCGAATCGAATCGAATCGAATAGAATCGAACAGAATTGAATCGAACGAAAAGAATCTTATCGAATCGAATCGAATCGAACCGAATCGAAAAGAACTGAATCGAAAAGAATCGAATCGAAGAGAATCTAATCGAAACGAAAGGAATCAAATCGAATCCAAAACAATAGAATCGAAACGAAAAGAGGCGAATCGAATCGAATCGAAAAGAAGCGAAAAGAAAAAAATCGAATCGAATCGAATCGAAAAGAATCGAATTAAAAAGAATAGAATCGAAACATTCGAATCGAAATGAATCGAATCGAATTAAATCGGTTGAAAAGATCGAATCAAAAAACATCAAAGAGAATCGAAACGAATCGAATCGAATCAAATCGAATTGAAAAGAATCGTATCAAATCAAATCTAAAAGAATCGAATCGGGATCCCTGGGTGGTGCAGCGGTTTAGCGCCTGCCTTTGGCCCAGGGCGCGATCCTGGAGACCCGGGATCGAATCCCATGTCGGGCTCCCGGTGCATGGAGCCTGCTTCTCCCACTGCCTATGTCTCTGCCCCTCTCTCTCTTTCTCTCTGTGACTATCATAAATAAATAAAAATAAAAATAAATAAATAAAAATAATCGAATCGAATCGAATCGAATCAAAAAGAATGGAATCGAATTGATTCGCATTGAAAAGAATCGATCGAATCGTATTGAATCGAAAAGAATCGAATCGAATCGAAGAATCGAATCGAAACGAATCGAATCGAAAAGAATCGAATCGAAAAGAATCGAATCGAAGAATATCAAATCGAATTGAAAAGAATTGACTCAAATCGAAAAGAATCGAATCGAAACACAAAGAATCGAATCGAATCGAATTCGAAAGAATCGAATTGAATTGAAATGAGAAGAATCGAATCGAATTGCATCGAATCGAAAATAATTGAATCGAATTGAATAAAAAATAATCAAATCGAGTCGAATCAAAAATAATTGGAATTGAATCGAATCGATAATCGAACCGAATCGAATCCAATCGAGTCGAATCGAAAATAATCGAATCGAATCAAATGGATTCAAAAACAATTAAATCGAATCGAAAAGAATCGAATGGAATCGAAAAGAATCAAACCGAATCAAAAAGAATCGAAAAGAATTGAATCAAGAAGAATCGAAATGAATTGAATCGAGTAGAATCACATCGAAGCTAGGGTAAAAAATCGAATCGAATCAAAAATTATCTAAATCAATCCAATGAAATCCAAAAGAATTGAATCGAATCGAATCGAAAAGATTCGAATCGAAATGTAACAAGTGGAATCCAAATGATCGAATCGAATCAAATCGAAAAGAATCGAATCGAAAAGAATCGAATTGAATTGAATCGATTCGAGAAGAATCGAATCGAAAAGAATCGAATCGAATCGAAAAGAATCGAATCGAAGAGAATATAATCGAAACAAAAAGAATCGAATCGAATCGAATCAAAAAGAATCGAATCGAAACGACAAGAGGCGAATCGAATCGAATCGAAAAGAATCAAATTGAAAAGAATCGAATCAAATTGAAAAGAATCGAATCGAAAAAATCGAATCAAAAAGAATCGAATCGAATCGAAAAGAATCGAATCGAATTGAAAAGAATAGAATCGAATGGAATCGAATCGAAAAGAATCAATCGAATCGAACTGAATAGAAAAGAATCGAATAGATTCGAATCGACACGAATCGAAAAAAGTCGAAACGAATCGAATCATATCAAAGCGAAAAGAATCGAATCGAATCAAAAAGAATCGAATCGAACTGAATCGAAAAGAATCGAATCGAACAGTACCGAATCGAATTGATAAGATTCGAATCAAATAAAATCGAAAAGAATCTAATTGAAACGAAAAGAATCCAATCGAATCGAATTGAAAGGAATCGAATTGAAAAAATCGAAACGAAAAGAATCGAATCGAATCGAATTGAAAAGAATTGAATCAAATCGAAAAGAATCGAATCGAATTGAAAAGAATCGAATCGAACTGAATCAAAAAGAATCGAATCGAACTGAATAGAAAAGAATCGAATCGAAATGTAACAAATTGAATCCAAATGATCGAATCGAATCAAATCGAAAAGAATCGAGCAGAATCGAATCGAAACGAAAAGAATCGAACTGAAAATAATCGAATCGAATCGAATAGAATAGAATCGAATAGAATTGAATCGAACGAAAAGAATCTTATCGAATCGAATCGAAAAGAATCGAATCGAATCGAATGGAGAAGAATCAAATCGAACCGAATCGAAAAGAACTGAATCGAAAAGAATTGAATCGAAGAATATCAAATCGAATTGAAAAGAATTGACTCAAATCGAAAAGGATCGAATCGAAACACAAAGAATCGAATCGAATCGAATTCGAAAGAATCGAATTGAATTGAAATGAGAAGAATCGAATCGAATTGCATCGAATCGAAAATAATTGAATCGAATTGAATAAAAAATAATCAAATCGAGTCGAATCAAAAATAATTGGAATTGAATCGAATCGATAATCGAACTGAATCGAATCCAATCGAGTCGAATCGAAAATAATCGAATCGAATCAAATGGATTCAAAAACAATTAAATCGAATCGAAAAGATTCGAATCGAAATGTAACAAGTGGAATCCAAATGATCGAATCGAATCAAATCGAAAAGAATCGAATCGAAAAGAATCGAATTGAATTGAATCGATTCGAGAAGAATCGAATCGAAAAGAAGCGAATCGTATCAAATCGAATCGAATCGAAAAGAATCGAATCGAAGAGAATATAATCGAAACAAAAAGAATCGAATCGAATCGAATCAAAAAGAATCGAATCGAAACGACAAGAGGCGAATCGAATCGAATCGAAAAGAATCAAATTGAAAAGAATCGAATCAAATTGAAAAGAATCGAATCGAAAAAATCGAATCAAAAAGAATCGAATCGAATCGTATCGAATCGAAAAGAATCGAAAAGAATAGAATCGAATGGAATCGAATCGAAAAGAATCAATCGAATCGAATTGAATAGAAAAGAATCGAATAGATTCGAATCGACACGAATCGAAAAAAGTCGAAACGAATCGAATCATATCAAAGCGCAAAGAATCGAATCGAGTCCAAAAGAATCGAATCGAACTGAATCGAAAAGAATCGAATCGAACAGACCGAAAAGAATCGAATCGAAGAGAATCGTATCGAATCGAATCGAATAGAACCGAAAGAATCGAATCGATTCCAATCGACCTGAATCGAAAAGAATCGAATCGAACAGTATCGAATCTAATTGAAATGAATCGAATCAAATAAAATAGAAGAGAATCAAATCGAAACGAAAAGAATCGAATCGAATCGAATTGAAAAGAATTGAATCAAATCGAAAAGAATCGAATCGAAATGAAAAGAATCGAATCGAATCGATCGAAATGATCGATTTGAAAAGTATCGAGTTGAATCGAATCAAATCGAAAAGAATCAAATCGAATCGTATGGAATCAAAAAGAATCAAATCAAATCGAATCGAAAAGAATAGAACCGTATTTCATTGAATCGAAAAGAATTGAATCGAAAAGAATCGAGTCGAATCAAAACGAATCGAATCAAATCGAAAAGAATCGTATCGATTTGAATCGAAAAGAATCGGATCGAATCTTATATACTTGAATCAAAAAGAATCGAGTCGATTCAAATCAAAAAAATCAAACCGAATAGAAAAGAATCGAATCGAAAAGAAAAGAATCGATTCAAATCGAAAACCGAAAGGAATCAAAACGATTCGAATGGATACGAAACGAATCGAATCGAAAATAATAGAATCGAATCGTACCGAACCGAAATGAAAATAATCAAATGGAATCGAATTGAAAATAACCGAATCAAATCAAATCGAAAATAATTGAAGCGGGGATTCCTGGGAGGGGCAGCGGTTTAGTGCCTGCCTTTGGCCCAGGGCGCGATCCTGGAGACCCGGGATCAAATCCCACATAGGGCTCCCGGTGCTTGGAGCTTGCTTCTCCCTCTGCCTATCTCTGCCTCTCTCTCTCTCTCTGTGACTATCATAAATAAATAAAAAATTTAAAAAAAAAAGAAAATAATTGAAGCGAATCTAATAGAAAATAGTTGATTCGCATTGAATCGAATCGAAAAACATCGAAATGAATTGAATTGAAAATAATGAAATCGAATCGAAAATAATCGAATCGAAAGTAATCTTATCGAATCGAAAATAATCGAATCGAATTGATAAGATTCGAATCAAGTAAAATCGAAAAGAATCTAATTGAAACGAAAAGAATCCAATCGAATCGAATTGAAAGGAATCGAATCGAAAAAATCGAATCGAAAAGAATCGAGTTGAGTTGAATCGAATCGAATCATATCGAATCGAAAAGAATCGAACCGAATCGAATTGAGTTGAAAAGAATTGAATCGAACTGAATCAAAAAGAATCGAATCGAACTGAATAGAAAAGAATCGAATCGAAATGTAACAAATTGAATCCAAATGTTCGAATCGAATCAAATCGAAAAGAATCGAGCAGAATCGAATCGAAACGAAAAGAATCGAACTGAAAATAATCGAATCGAATCGAATCGAATCGAACAGAATTGAATCGAACGAAAAGAATCTTATCGAATCGAATCGAATCGAATGGAGAAGAATCAAATCGAACCGAATCGAAAAGAACTGAATCGAAAAGAATCGAATCGAAGAGAATCTAATCGAAACGAAAGGAATCAAATCGAATCCAAAACAATAGAATCGAAACGAAAAGAGGCGAATCGAATCGAATCGAAAAGAAGCGAAAAGAAAAAAATCGAATCGAATCGAATCGAAAAGAATCGAATTAAAAAGAATAGAATCGAAACATTCGAATCGAAATGAATCGAATCGAATTAAATCGGTTGAAAAGATCGAATCAAAAAACATCAAAGAGAATCGAAACGAATCGAATCGAATCAAATCGAATTGAAAAGAATCGTATCAAATCAAATCTAAAAGAATCGAATCGGGATCCCTGGGTGGTGCAGCGGTTTACCGCCTGCCTTTGGCCCAGGGCGCGATCCTGGAGACCCGGGATCGAATCCCATGTCGGGCTCCCGGTGCATGGAGCCTGCTTCTCCCACTGCCTATGTCTCTGCCCCTCTCTCTCTTTCTCTCTGTGACTATCATAAATAAATAAAAATAAAAAAAAATAAATAAAAATAATCGAATCGAATCGAATCAAAAAGAATGGAATCGAATTGATTCGCATTGAAAAGAATCGATCGAATCGTATTGAATCGAAAAGAATCGAATCGAATCGAATCGAAGAATCGAAACGAAACGAATCGAATAGAAAAGAATCAAATCGAAAAGAATCGAATCGAAGAATATCAAATCGAATTGAAAAGAATTGACTCAAATCGAAAAGAATCGAATCGAAACACAAAGAATCGAATCGAATCGAATTCGAAAGAATCGAATTGAATTGAAATGAGAAGAATCGAATCGAATTGCATCGAATCGAAAATAATTGAATCGAATTGAATAAAAAATAATCAAATCGAGTCGAATCAAAAATAATTGGAATTGAATCGAATCGATAATCGAACCGAATCGAATCCAATCGAGTCGAATCGAAAATAATCGAATCGAATCAAATGGATTCAAAAACAATTAAATCGAATCGAAAAGAATCGAATGGAATCGAAAAGAATCAAACCGAATCAAAAAGAATCGAAAAGAATTGAATCAAGAAGAATCGAAATGAATTGAATCGAGTAGAATCACATCGAAGCTAGGGTAAAAAATCGAATCGAATCAAAAATTATCTAAATCAATCCAATGAAATCCAAAAGAATTGAATCGAATCGAATCGAAAAGATTCGAATCGAAATGTAACAAGTGGAATCCAAATGCTCGAATCGAATCAAATCGAAAAGAATCGAATCGAAAAGAATCGAATTGAATTGAATCGATTCGAGAAGAATCGAATCGAAAAGAATCGAATCGAATCGAAAAGAATCGAATCGAAGAGAATATAATCGAAACAAAAAGAATCGAATCGAATCGAATCAAAAAGAATCGAATCGAAACGACAAGAGGCGAATCGAATCGAATCGAAAAGAATCAAATTGAAAAGAATCGAATCAAATTGAAAAGAATCGAATCGAAAAAATCGAATCAAAAAGAATCGAATCGAATCGAAAAGAATCGAATCGAATTGAAAAGAATAGAATCGAATGGAATCGAATCGAAAAGAATCAATCGAATCGAATTGAATAGAAAAGAATCGAATAGATTCGAATCGACACGAATCGAAAAAAGTCGAAACGAATCGAATCATATCAAAGCGAAAAGAATCGAATCGAATCAAAAAGAATCGAATCGAACTGAATCGAAAAGAATCGAATGGAACAGTACCGAATCGAATTGATAAGATTCGAATCAAATAAAATCGAAAAGAATCTAATTGAAACGAAAAGAATCCAATCGAATCGAATTGAAAGGAATCGAATTGAAAAAATCGAAACGAAAAGAATCGAATCGAATCGAATTGAAAAGAATTGAATCAAATCGAAAAGAATCGAATCGAATTGAAAAGAATCGAATCGAACTGAATCAAAAAGAATCGAATCGAACTGAATAGAAAAGAATCGAATCGAAATGTAACAAATTGAATCCAAATGATCGAATCGAATCAAATCGAAAAGAATCGAGCAGAAGCGAATCGAAACGAAAAGAATCGAACTGAAAATAATCGAATCGAATCGAATAGAATCGAATCGAATAGAATTGAATCGAACGAAAAGAATCTTATCGAATCGAATCGAAAAGAATCGAATCGAATCGAATGGAGAAGAATCAAATCGAACCGAATCGAAAAGAACTGAATCGAAAAGAATCGAATCGAAGAGAATCTAATCGAAACGAAAAGAATCAAATCGAATCCAAAAGAATAGAATCGAAACGAAAAGAGGCGAATCGAATCGAATCGAAAAGAAGCGAATAGAAAAAAATCGAATCGAATCGAATCGAAAAGAATCGAATTGAAAAGAATAGAATTGAAAAATTCGAATCGAATCAAATCGAAATGAATCGAATCGAATTAAATCGGTTGAAAAGATCGAATCAAAAAACATCAAAGAGAATCGAAACGAATCGAAACGAATCGAATTGAATCAAATCGAATTGAAAAGAATCGTATCAAATCAAATCTAAAAGAATCGAATCGAATCAAAAAGAATGGAATCGAATTGATTCGCATCGAAAAGAATCGATCGAATCGTATTGAATCGAAAAGAATCGAATCGAATGGAATCGAATCGAATCGAAAAGAATCGAATCGAATGGAATCGAATCGAATCGAAAAGAATCGAATCGAATGGAATCGAATCGAATCGAAAAGAATCGAATCGAATCGAATCGAAAAGAATTGAATCGAAGAATATCAAATCGAATTGAAAAGAATTGACTCAAATCGAAAAGGATCGAATCGAAACACAAAGAATCGAATCGAATCGAATTCGAAAGAATCGAATTGAATTGAAATGAGAAGAATCGAATCGAATTGCATCGAATCGAAAATAATTGAATCGAATTGAATAAAAAATAATCAAATCGAGTCGAATCAAAAATAATTGGAATTGAATCGAATCGATAATCGAACCGAATCGAATCCAATCGAGTCGAATCGAAAATAATCGAATCGAATCAAATGGATTCAAAAACAATTAAATCGAATCGAAAAGATTCGAATCGAAATGTAACAAGTGGAATCCAAATGATCGAATCGAATCAAATCGAAAAGAATCGAATCGAAAAGAATCGAATTGAATTGAATCGATTCGAGAAGAATCGAATCGAAAAGAAGCGAATCGTATCAAATCGAATCGAATCGAAAAGAATCGAATCGAAGAGAATATAATCGAAACAAAAAGAATCGAATCGAATCGAATCAAAAAGAATCGAATCGAAACGACAAGAGGCGAATCGAATCGAATCGAAAAGAATCAAATTGAAAAGAATCGAATCAAATTGAAAAGAATCGAATCGAAAAAATCGAATCAAAAAGAATCGAATCGAATCGTATCGAATCGAAAAGAATCGAAAAGAATAGAATCGAATGGAATCGAATCGAAAAGAATCAATCGAATCGAATTGAATAGAAAAGAATCGAATAGATTCGAATCGACACGAATCGAAAAAAGTCGAAACGAATCGAATCATATCAAAGCGCAAAGAATCGAATCGAGTCCAAAAGAATCGAATCGAACTGAATCGAAAAGAATCGAATCGAACAGACCGAAAAGAATCGAATCGAAGAGAATCGTATCGAATCGAATCGAATAGAACCGAAAGAATCGAATCGATTCCAATCGACCTGAATCGAAAAGAATCGAATCGAACAGTATCGAATCTAATTGAAATGAATCGAATCAAATAAAATAGAAGAGAATCAAATCGAAACGAAAAGAATCGAATCGAATCGAATTGAAAAGAATTGAATCAAATCGAAAAGAATCGAAATGAAAAGAATCGAATCGAATCGATCGAAATGATCGATTTGAAAAGTATCGAGTTGAATCGAATCAAATCGAAAAGAATCAAATCGAATCGTATGGAATCAAAAAGAATCAAATCAAATCGAATCGAAAAGAATAGAACCGTATTTCATTGAATCGAAAAGAATTGAATCGAAAAGAATCGAGTCGAATCAAAACGAATCGAATCAAATCGAAAAGAATCGTATCGATTTGAATCGAAAAGAATCGGATCGAATCTTATATACTTGAATCAAAAAGAATCGAGTCGATTCAAATCAAAAAAATCAAACCGAATAGAAAAGAATCGAATCGAAAAGAAAAGAATCGATTCAAATCGAAAACCGAAAGGAATCAAAACGATTCGAATGGATACGAAACGAATCGAATCGAAAATAATAGAATCGAATCGTACCGAACCGAAATGAAAATAATCAAATGGAATCGAATTGAAAATAACCGAATCAAATCAAATCGAAAATAATTGAAGCGGGGATTCCTGGGAGGGGCAGCGGTTTAGTGCCTGCCTTTGGCCCAGGGCGCGATCCTGGAGACCCGGGATCAAATCCCACATAGGGCTCCCGGTGCTTGGAGCTTGCTTCTCCCTCTGCCTATCTCTGCCTCTCTCTCTCTCTCTGTGACTATCATAAATAAATAAAAAATTTAGAAAAAAAAAGAAAATAATTGAAGCGAATCTAATAGAAAATAGTTGATTCGCATTGAATCGAATCGAAAAACATCGAAATGAATTGAATTGAAAATAATGAAATCGAATCGAAAATAATCGAATCGAAAGTAATCTTATCGAATCGAAAATAATCGAATCGAATCGAATCGAAAATAATTGAACCGAGTCGATCGAATTGAGTTGAAAATAATCGAATCAAACCGAATTGAATCGAAAATAATCGAATCGAATCGAATAGAAAAGAATCGAATGGAATCGAAAAGAATCGAATCATATCGAATTGAATCGAAAAGAATCGAATCGAAGAGAACCGAAAAGAATCGAATCGAATACAATCGAAAAGAATCGTATCGAATCGAATCGAATTGAATCGAAAAGAATCGATTCCAATCGAATTGAATTGAATAGAATCGAATCGAACAGTACCGAATCGAATTGATAAGATTCGAATCAAGTAAAATCGAAAAGAATCTAATTGAAACGAAAAGAATCCAATCGAATCGAATTGAAAGGAATCGAATCGAAAAAATCGAATCGAAAAGAATCGAGTTGAGTTGAATCGAATCGAATCATATCGAATCGAAAAGAATCGAACCGAATCGAATTGAGTTGAAAAGAACTGAATCGAACTGAATCAAAAAGAATCGAATCGACCTGAATAGAAAAGAATCGAATCGAAATGTAACAAATTGAATCCAAATGATCGAATCGAATCAAATCGAAAAGAATCGAGCAGAATCGAATCGAAACGAAAAGAATCGAACTGAAAATAATCGAATCGAATCGAATCGAATAGAATCGAACAGAATTGAATCGAACGAAAAGAATCTTATCGAATCGAATCGAATCGAATGGAGAAGAATCAAATCGAACCGAATCGAAAAGAACTGAATCGAAAAGAATCGAATCGAAGAGAATCTAATCGAAACGAAAGGAATCAAATCGAATCCAAAACAATAGAATCGAAACGAAAAGAGGCGAATCGAATCGAATCGAAAAGAAGCGAAAAGAAAAAAATCGAATCGAATCGAATCGAAAAGAATCGAATTAAAAAGAATAGAATCGAAACATTCGAATCGAAATGAATCGAATCGAATTAAATCGGTTGAAAAGATCGAATCAAAAAACATCAAAGAGAATCGAAACGAATCGAATCGAATCAAATCGAATTGAAAAGAATCGTATCAAATCAAATCTAAAAGAATCGAATCGGGATCCCTGGGTGGTGCAGCGGTTTAGCGCCTGCCTTTGGCCCAGGGCGCGATCCTGGAGACCCGGGATCGAATCCCATGTCGGGCTCCCGGTGCATGGAGCCTGCTTCTCCCACTGCCTATGTCTCTGCCCCTCTCTCTCTTTCTCTCTGTGACTATCATAAATAAATAAAAATAAAAATAAATAAATAAAAATAATCGAATCGAATCGAATCGAATCAAAAAGAATGGAATCGAATTGATTCGCATTGAAAAGAATCGATCGAATCGTATTGAATCGAAAAGAATCGAATCGAATCGAATCGAAGAATCGAATCGAAACGAATCGAATCGAAAAGAATCGAATCGAAAAGAATCGAATCGAAGAATATCAAATCGAATTGAAAAGAATTGACTCAAATCGAAAAGAATCGAATCGAAACACAAAGAATCGAATCGAATCGAATTCGAAAGAATCGAATTGAATTGAAATGAGAAGAATCGAATCGAATTGCATCGAATCGAAAATAATTGAATCGAATTGAATAAAAAATAATCAAATCGAGTCGAATCAAAAATAATTGGAATTGAATCGAATCGATAATCGAACCGAATCGAATCCAATCGAGTCGAATCGAAAATAATCGAATCGAATCAAATGGATTCAAAAACAATTAAATCGAATCGAAAAGAATCGAATGGAATCGAAAAGAATCAAACCGAATCAAAAAGAATCGAAAAGAATTGAATCAAGAAGAATCGAAATGAATTGAATCGAGTAGAATCACATCGAAGCTAGGGTAAAAGAATCGAATCGAATCAAAAATTATCTAAATCAATCCAATGAAATCCAAAAGAATTGAATCGAATCGAATCGAAAAGATTCGAATCGAAATGTAACAAGTGGAATCCAAATGATCGAATCGAATCAAATCGAAAAGAATCGAATCGAAAAGAATCGAATTGAATTGAATCGATTCGAGAAGAATCGAATCGAAAAGAATCGAATCGAATCGAAAAGAATCGAATCGAAGAGAATATAATCGAAACAAAAAGAATCGAATCGAATCGAATCAAAAAGAATCGAATCGAAACGACAAGAGGCGAATCGAATCGAATCGAAAAGAATCAAATTGAAAAGAATCGAATCAAATTGAAAAGAATCGAATCGAAAAAATCGAATCAAAAAGAATCGAATCGAATCGAAAAGAATCGAATCGAATTGAAAAGAATAGAATCGAATGGAATCGAATCGAAAAGAATCAATCGAATCGAATTGAATAGAAAAGAATCGAATAGATTCGAATCGACACGAATCGAAAAAAGTCGAAACGAATCGAATCATATCAAAGCGAAAAGAATCGAATCGAATCAAAAAGAATCGAATCGAACTGAATCGAAAAGAATCGAATCGAACAGTACCGAATCGAATTGATAAGATTCGAATCAAATAAAATCGAAAAGAATCTAATTGAAACGAAAAGAATCCAATCGAATCGAATTGAAAGGAATCGAATTGAAAAAATCGAAACGAAAAGAATCGAATCGAATCGAATTGAAAAGAATTGAATCAAATCGAAAAGAATCGAATCGAATTGAAAAGAATCGAATCGAACTGAATCAAAAAGAATCGAATCGAACTGAATAGAAAAGAATCGAATCGAAATGTAACAAATTGAATCCAAATGATCGAATCGAATCAAATCGAAAAGAATCGAGCAGAATCGAATCGAAACGAAAAGAATCGAACTGAAAATAATCGAATCGAATCGAATAGAATAGAATCGAATAGAATTGAATCGAACGAAAAGAATCTTATCGAATCGAATCGAAAAGAATCGAATCGAATCGAATGGAGAAGAATCAAATCGAACCGAATCGAAAAGAACTGAATCGAAAAGAATCGAATCGAAGAGAATCTAATCGAAACGAAAAGAATCAAATCGAATCCAAAAGAATAGAATCGAAACGAAAAGAGGCGAATCGAATCGAATCGAAAAGAAGCGAATAGAAAAAAATCGAATCGAATCGAATCGAAAAGAATCGAATTGAAAAGAATAGAATCGAAAAATTCGAATCGAATCAAATCGAAATGAATCGAATCGAATTAAATCGGTTGAAAAGATCGAATCAAAAAACATCAAAGAGAATCGAAACGAATCGAATTGAATCAAATCGAATTGAAAAGAATCGTATCAAATCAAATCTAAAAGAATCGAATCGAATCGAATCAAAAAGAATGGAATCGAATTGATTCGCATCGAAAAGAATCGATAGAATCGTATTGAATCGAAAAGAATCGAATCGAATGGAATCGAATCGAATCGAAAAGAATCGAATCGAATCGAATCGAAAAGAATTGAATCGAAGAATATCAAATCGAATTGAAAAGAATTGACTCAAATCGAAAAGGATCGAATCGAAACACAAAGAATCGAATCGAATCGAATTCGAAAGAATCGAATTGAATTGAAATGAGAAGAATCGAATCGAATTGCATCGAATCGAAAATAATTGAATCGAATTGAATAAAAAATAATCAAATCGAGTCGAATCAAAAATAATTGGAATTGAATCGAATCGATAATCGAACCGAATCGAATCCAATCGAGTCGAATCGAAAATAATCGAATCGAATCAAATGGATTCAAAAACAATTAAATCGAATCGAAAAGAATCGAATGGAATCGAAAAGAATCAAACCGAATCAAAAAGAATCGAAAAGAATTGAATCAAGAAGAATCGAAATGAATTGAATCGAGTAGAATCACATCGAAGCTAGGGTAAAAGAATCGAATCGAATCAAAAATTATCTAACTCAATCCAATGAAATCCAAAAGAATTGAATCGAATCGAATCGAAAAGATTCGAATCGAAATGTAACAAGTGGAATCCAAATGATCGAATCGAATCAAATCGAAAAGAATCGAATCGAAAAGAATCGAATTGAATTGAATCGATTCGAGAAGAATCGAATCGAAAAGAATCGAATCGAATCGAAAAGAATCGAATCGAAGAGAATATAATCGAAACAAAAAGAATCGAATCGAATCGAATCAAAAAGAATCGAATCGAAACGACAAGAGGCGAATCGAATCGAATCGAAAAGAATCAAATTGAAAAGAATCGAATCAAATTGAAAAGAATCGAATCGAAAAAATCGAATCAAAAAGAATCGAATCGAATCGAAAAGAATCGAATCGAATTGAAAAGAATAGAATCGAATGGAATCGAATCGAAAAGAATCAATCGAATCGAACTGAATAGAAAAGAATCGAATAGATTCGAATCGACACGAATCGAAAAAAGTCGAAACGAATCGAATCATATCAAAGCGAAAAGAATCGAATCGAATCAAAAAGAATCGAATCGAACTGAATCGAAAAGAATCGAATCGAACAGTACCGAATCGAATTGATAAGATTCGAATCAAATAAAATCGAAAAGAATCTAATTGAAACGAAAAAAATCCAATCGAATCGAATTGAAAGGAATCGAATTGAAAAAATCGAAACGAAAAGAATCGAATCGAATCGAATTGAAAAGAATTGAATCAAATCGAAAAGAATCGAATCGAATTGAAAAGAATCGAATCGAACTGAATCAAAAAGAATCGAATCGAACTGAATAGAAAAGAATCGAATCGAAATGTAACAAATTGAATCCAAATGATCGAATCGAATCAAATCGAAAAGAATCGAGCAGAATCGAATCGAAACGAAAAGAATCGAACTGAAAATAATCGAATCGAATCGAATAGAATAGAATCGAATAGAATTGAATCGAACGAAAATAATCTTATCGAATCGAATCGAAAAGAATCGAATCGAATCGAATGGAGAAGAATCAAATCGAACCGAATCGAAAAGAACTGAATCGAAAAGAATTGAATCGAAGAATATCAAATCGAATTGAAAAGAATTGACTCAAATCGAAAAGGATCGAATCGAAACACAAAGAATCGAATCGAATCGAATTCGAAAGAATCGAATTGAATTGAAATGAGAAGAATCGAATCGAATTGCATCGAATCGAAAATAATTGAATCGAATTGAATAAAAAATAATCAAATCGAGTCGAATCAAAAATAATTGGAATTGAATCGAATCGATAATCGAACCGAATCGAATCCAATCGAGTCGAATCGAAAATAATCGAATCGAATCAAATGGATTCAAAAACAATTAAATCGAATCGAAAAGAATCGAATGGAATCGAAAAGAATCAAACCGAATCAAAAAGAATCGAAAAGAATTGAATCAAGAAGAATCGAAATGAATTGAATCGAGTAGAATCACATCGAAGCTAGGGTAAAAGAATCGAATCGAATCAAAAATTATCTAACTCAATCCAATGAAATCCAAAAGAATTGAATCGAATCGAATCGAAAAGATTCGAATCGAAATGTAACAAGTGGAATCCAAATGATCGAATCGAATCAAATCGAAAAGAATCGAATCGAAAAGAATCGAATTGAATTGAATCGATTCGAGAAGAATCGAATCGAAAAGAAGCGAATCGTATCAAATCGAATCGAATCGAAAAGAATCGAATCGAAGAGAATATAATCGAAACAAAAAGAATCGAATCGAATCGAATCAAAAAGAATCGAATCGAAACGACAAGAGGCGAATCGAATCGAATCGAAAAGAATCAAATTGAAAAGAATCGAATCAAATTGAAAAGAATCGAATCGAAAAAATCGAATCAAAAAGAATCGAATCGAATCGAAAAGAATCGAAAAGAATAGAATCGAATGGAATCGAATCGAAAAGAATCAATCGAATCGAATTGAATAGAAAAGAATCGAATAGATTCGAATCGACACGAATCGAAAAAAGTCGAAACGAATCGAATCATATCAAAGCGCAAAGAATCGAATCGAGTCCAAAAGAATCGAATCGAACTGAATCGAAAAGAATCGAATCGAACAGACCGAAAAGAATCGAATCGAAGAGAATCGTATCGAATCGAATCGAATAGAACCGAAAGAATCGAATCGATTCCAATCGACCTGAATCGAAAAGAATCGAATCGAACAGTATCGAATCTAATTGAAATGAATCGAATCAAATAAAATAGAAGAGAATCAAATCGAAACGAAAAGAATCGAATCGAATCGAATTGAAAAGAATTGAATCAAATCGAAAAGAATCGAATCGAAATGAAAAGAATCGAATCGAATCGATCGAAATGATCGATTTGAAAAGTATCGAGTTGAATCGAATCAAATCGAAAAGAATCAAATCGAATCGTATGGAATCAAAAAGAATCAAATCAAATCGAATCGAAAAGAATAGAACCGTATTTCATTGAATCGAAAAGAATTGAATCGAAAAGAATCGAGTCGAATCAAAACGAATCGAATCAAATCGAAAAGAATCGTATCGATTTGAATCGAAAAGAATCGGATCGAATCTTATATACTTGAATCAAAAAGAATCGAGTCGATTCAAATCAAAAAAATCAAACCGAATAGAAAAGAATCGAATCGAAAAGAAAAGAATCGATTCAAATCGAAAACCGAAAGGAATCAAAACGATTCGAATGGATACGAAACGAATCGAATCGAAAATAATAGAATCGAATCGTACCGAACCGAAATGAAAATAATCAAATGGAATCGAATTGAAAATAACCGAATCAAATCAAATCGAAAATAATTGAAGCGGGGATTCCTGGGAGGGGCAGCGGTTTAGTGCCTGCCTTTGGCCCAGGGCGCGATCCTGGAGACCCGGGATCAAATCCCACATAGGGCTCCCGGTGCTTGGAGCTTGCTTCTCCCTCTGCCTATCTCTGCCTCTCTCTCTCTCTCTGTGACTATCATAAATAAATAAAAAATTTAGAAAAAAAAGAAAATAATTGAAGCGAATCTAATAGAAAATAGTTGATTCGCATTGAATCGAATCGAAAAACATCGAAATGAATTGAATTGAAAATAATGAAATCGAATCGAAAATAATCGAATCGAAAGTAATCTTATCGAATCGAAAATAATCGAATCGAATCGAATCGAAAATAATTGAACCGAGTCGATCGAATTGAGTTGAAAATAATCGAATCAAACCGAATTGAATCGAAAATAATCGAATCGAATCGAATAGAAAAGAATCGAATGGAATCGAAAAGAATCGAATCATATCGAATTGAATCGAAAAGAATCGAATCGAAGAGAACCGAAAAGAATCGAATCGAATACAATCGAAAAGAATCGTATCGAATCGAATCGAATTGAATCGAAAAGAATCGATTCCAATCGAATTGAATTGAATAGAATCGAATCGAACAGTACCGAATCGAATTGATAAGATTCGAATCAAGTAAAATCGAAAAGAATCTAATTGAAACGAAAAGAATCCAATCGAATCGAATTGAAAGGAATCGAATCGAAAAAATCGAATCGAAAAGAATCGAGTTGAGTTGAATCGAATCGAATCATATCGAATCGAAAAGAATCGAACCGAATCGAATTGAGTTGAAAAGAACTGAATCGAACTGAATCAAAAAGAATCGAATCGACCTGAATAGAAAAGAATCGAATCGAAATGTAACAAATTGAATCCAAATGATCGAATCGAATCAAATCGAAAAGAATCGAGCAGAATCGAATCGAAACGAAAAGAATCGAACTGAAAATAATCGAATCGAATCGAATCGAATAGAATCGAACAGAATTGAATCGAACGAAAAGAATCTTATCGAATCGAATCGAATCGAATGGAGAAGAATCAAATCGAACCGAATCGAAAAGAACTGAATCAAAAAGAATCGAATCGAAGAGAATCTAATCGAAACGAAAGGAATCAAATCGAATCAAAAAGAATCGAAAAGAATTGAATCAAGAAGAATCGAAATGAATTGAATCGAGTAGAATCACATCGAAGCTAGGGTAAAAGAATCGAATCGAATCAAAAATTATCTAACTCAATCCAATGAAATCCAAAAGAATTGAATCGAATCGAATCGAAAAGATTCGAATCGAAATGTAACAAGTGGAATCCAAATGATCGAATCGAATCAAATCGAAAAGAATCGAATCGAAAAGAATCGAATTGAATTGAATCGATTCGAGAAGAATCGAATCGAATTGAATCGAATCGAATCGAAAAGAATCGAATCGAAGAGAATATAATCGAAACAAAAAGAATCGAATCGAATCGAATCAAAAAGAATCGAATCGAAACGACAAGAGGCGAATCGAATCGAATCGAAAAGAATCAAATTGAAAAGAATCGAATCAAATTGAAAAGAATGGAATCGAAAAAATCGAATCAAAAAGAATCGAATCGAATCGAAAAGAATCGAATCGAATTGAAAAGAATAGAATCGAATGGAATCGAATCGAAAAGAATCAATCGAATCGAACTGAATAGAAAAGAATCGAATAGATTCGAATCGACACGAATCGAAAAAAGTCGAAACGAATCGAATCATATCAAAGCGAAAAGAATCGAATCGAATCAAAAAGAATCGAATCGAACTGAATCGAAAAGAATCGAATCGAACAGTACCGAATCGAATTGATAAGATTCGAATCAAATAAAATCGAAAAGAATCTAATTGAAACGAAAAAAATCCAATCGAATCGAATTGAAAGGAATCGAATTGAAAAAATCGAAACGAAAAGAATCGAATCGAATCGAATTGAAAAGAATTGAATCAAATCGAAAAGAATCGAATCGAATTGAAAAGAATCGAATCGAACTGAATCAAAAAGAATCGAATCGAACTGAATAGAAAAGAATCGAATCGAAATGTAACAAATTGAATCCAAATGATCGAATCGAATCAAATCGAAAAGAATCGAGCAGAATCGAATCGAAACGAAAAGAATCGAACTGAAAATAATCGAATCGAATCGAATAGAATAGAATCGAATAGAATTGAATCGAACGAAAAGAATCTTATCGAATCGAATCGAAAAGAATCGAATCGAATCGAATGGAGAAGAATCAAATCGAACCGAATCGAAAAGAACTGAATCGAAAAGAATTGAATCGAAGAATATCAAATCGAATTGAAAAGAATTGACTCAAATCGAAAAGGATCGAATCGAAACACAAAGAATCGAATCGAATCGAATTCGAAAGAATCGAATTGAATTGAAATGAGAAGAATCGAATCGAATTGCATCGAATCGAAAATAATTGAATCGAATTGAATAAAAAATAATCAAATCGAGTCGAATCAAAAATAATTGGAATTGAATCGAATCGATAATCGAACCGAATCGAATCCAATCGAGTCGAATCGAAAATAATCGAATCGAATCAAATGGATTCAAAAACAATTAAATCGAATCGAAAAGAATCGAATGGAATCGAAAAGAATCAAACCGAATCAAAAAGAATCGAAAAGAATTGAATCAAGAAGAATCGAAATGAATTGAATCGAGTAGAATCACATCGAAGCTAGGGTAAAAGAATCGAATCGAATCAAAAATTATCTAACTCAATCCAATGAAATCCAAAAGAATTGAATCGAATCGAATCGAAAAGATTCGAATCGAAATGTAACAAGTGGAATCCAAATGATCGAATCGAATCAAATCGAAAAGAATCGAATCGAAAAGAATCGAATTGAATTGAATCGATTCGAGAAGAATCGAATCGAAAAGAAGCGAATCGTATCAAATCGAATCGAATCGAAAAGAATCGAATCGAAGAGAATATAATCGAAACAAAAAGAATCGAATCGAATCGAATCAAAAAGAATCGAATCGAAACGACAAGAGGCGAATCGAATCGAATCGAAAAGAATCAAATTGAAAAGAATCGAATCAAATTGAAAAGAATCGAATCGAAAAAATCGAATCAAAAAGAATCGAATCGAATCGAAAAGAATCGAAAAGAATCGAAAAGAATAGAATCGAATGGAATCGAATCGAAAAGAATCAATCGAATCGAATTGAATAGAAAAGAATCGAATAGATTCGAATCGACACGAATCGAAAAAAGTCGAAACGAATCGAATCATATCAAAGCGCAAAGAATCGAATCGAGTCCAAAAGAATCGAATCGAACTGAATCGAAAAGAATCGAATCGAACAGACCGAAAAGAATCGAATCGAAGAGAATCGTATCGAATCGAATCGAATAGAACCGAAAGAATCGAATCGATTCCAATCGACCTGAATCGAAAAGAATCGAATCGAACAGTATCGAATCTAATTGAAATGAATCGAATCAAATAAAATAGAAGAGAATCAAATCGAAACGAAAAGAATCGAATCGAATCGAATTGAAAAGAATTGAATCAAATCGAAAAGAATCGAATCGAAATGAAAAGAATCGAATCGAATCGATCGAAATGATCGATTTGAAAAGTATCGAGTTGAATCGAATCAAATCGAAAAGAATCAAATCGAATCGTATGGAATCAAAAAGAATCAAATCAAATCGAATCGAAAAGAATAGAACCGTATTTCATTGAATCGAAAAGAATTGAATCGAAAAGAATCGAGTCGAATCAAAACGAATCGAATCAAATCGAAAAGAATCGTATCGATTTGAATCGAAAAGAATCGGATCGAATCTTATATACTTGAATCAAAAAGAATCGAGTCGATTCAAATCAAAAAAATCAAACCGAATAGAAAAGAATCGAATCGAAAAGAAAAGAATCGATTCAAATCGAAAACCGAAAGGAATCAAAACGATTCGAATGGATACGAAACGAATCGAATCGAAAATAATAGAATCGAATCGTACCGAACCGAAATGAAAATAATCAAATGGAATCGAATTGAAAATAACCGAATCAAATCAAATCGAAAATAATTGAAGCGGGGATTCCTGGGAGGGGCAGCGGTTTAGTGCCTGCCTTTGGCCCAGGGCGCGATCCTGGAGACCCGGGATCAAATCCCACATAGGGCTCCCGGTGCTTGGAGCTTGCTTCTCCCTCTGCCTATCTCTGCCTCTCTCTCTCTCTCTGTGACTATCATAAATAAATAAAAAATTTAGAAAAAAAAAGAAAATAATTGAAGCGAATCTAATAGAAAATAGTTGATTCGCATTGAATCGAATCGAAAAACATCGAAATGAATTGAATTGAAAATAATGAAATCGAATCGAAAATAATCGAATCGAAAGTAATCTTATCGAATCGAAAATAATCGAATCGAATCGAATCGAAAATAATTGAACCGAGTCGATCGAATTGAGTTGAAAATAATCGAACCAAACCGAATTGAATCGAAAATAATCGAATCGAATCAAATAGAAAAGAATCGAATGGAATCGAAAAGAATCGAATCATATCGAATTGAATCGAAAAGAATCGAATCGAAGAGAACCGAAAAGAATCGAATCGAATACAATCGAAAAGAATCGTATCGAATCGAATCGAATTGAATCGAAAAGAATCGATTCCAATCGAATTGAATTGAATAGAATCGAATCGAACAGTACCGAATCGAATTGATAAGATTCGAATCAAGTAAAATCGAAAAGAATCTAATTGAAACGAAAAGAATCCAATCGAATCGAATTGAAAGGAATCGAATCGAAAAAATCGAATCGAAAAGAATCGAGTTGAGTTGAATCGAATCGAATCATATCGAATCGAAAAGAATCGAACCGAATCGAATTGAGTTGAAAAGAACTGAATCGAACTGAATCAAAAAGAATCGAATCGACCTGAATAGAAAAGAATCGAATCGAAATGTAACAAATTGAATCCAAATGATCGAATCGAATCAAATCGAAAAGAATCGAGCAGAATCGAATCGAAACGAAAAGAATCGAACTGAAAATAATCGAATCGAATCGAATCGAATAGAATCGAACAGAATTGAATCGAACGAAAAGAATCTTATCGAATCGAATCGAATCGAATGGAGAAGAATCAAATCGAACCGAATCGAAAAGAACTGAATCGAAAAGAATCGAATCGAAGAGAATCTAATCGAAACGAAAGGAATCAAATCGAATCCAAAACAATAGAATCGAAACGAAAAGAGGCGAATCGAATCGAATCGAAAAGAAGCGAAAAGAAAAAAATCGAATCGAATCGAAAAGAATCGAATTAAAAAGAATAGAATCGAAACATTCGAATCGAAATGAATCGAATCGAATTAAATCGGTTGAAAAGATCGAATCAAAAAACATCAAAGAGAATCGAAACGAATCGAATCGAATCAAATCGAATTGAAAAGAATCGTATCAAATCAAATCTAAAAGAATCGAATCGGGATCCCTGGGTGGTGCAGCGGTTTAGCGCCTGCCTTTGGCCCAGGGCGCGATCCTGGAGACCCGGGATCGAATCCCATGTCGGGCTCCCGGTGCATGGAGCCTGCTTCTCCCACTGCCTATGTCTCTGCCCCTCTCTCTCTTTCTCTCTGTGACTATCATAAATAAATAAAAATAAAAATAAATAAATAAAAATAATCGAATCGAATCGAATCGAATCAAAAAGAATGGAATCGAATTGATTCGCATTGAAAAGAATCGATCGAATCGTATTGAATCGAAAAGAATCGAATCGAATCGAATCGAAGAATCGAATCGAAACGAATCGAATCGAAAAGAATCGAATCGAAAAGAATCGAATCGAAGAATATCAAATCGAATTGAAAAGAATTGACTCAAATCGAAAAGAATCGAATCGAAACACAAAGAATCGAATCGAATCGAATTCGAAAGAATCGAATTGAATTGAAATGAGAAGAATCGAATCGAATTGCATCGAATCGAAAATAATTGAATCGAATTGAATAAAAAATAATCAAATCGAGTCGAATCAAAAATAATTGGAATTGAATCGAATCGATAATCGAACCGAATCGAATCCAATCGAGTCGAATCGAAAATAATCGAATCGAATCAAATGGATTCAAAAACAATTAAATCGAATCGAAAAGAATCGAATGGAATCGAAAAGAATCAAACCGAATCAAAAAGAATCGAAAAGAATTGAATCAAGAAGAATCGAAATGAATTGAATCGAGTAGAATCACATCGAAGCTAGGGTAAAAGAATCGAATCGAATCAAAAATTATCTAACTCAATCCAATGAAATCCAAAAGAATTGAATCGAATCGAATCGAAAAGATTCGAATCGAAATGTAACAAGTGGAATCCAAATGATCGAATCGAATCAAATCGAAAAGAATCGAATCGAAAAGAATCGAATTGAATTGAATCGATTCGAGAAGAATCGAATCGAAAAGAATCGAATCGAATCGAAAAGAATCGAATCGAAGAGAATATAATCGAAACAAAAAGAATCGAATCGAATCGAATCAAAAAGAATCGAATCGAAACGACAAGAGGCGAATCGAATCGAATCGAAAAGAATCAAATTGAAAAGAATCGAATCAAATTGAAAAGAATCGAATCGAAAAAATCGAATCAAAAAGAATCGAATCGAATCGAAAAGAATCGAATCGAATTGAAAAGAATAGAATCGAATGGAATCGAATCGAAAAGAATCAATCGAATCGAATTGAATAGAAAAGAATCGAATAGATTCGAATCGACACGAATCGAAAAAAGTCGAAACGAATCGAATCATATCAAAGCGAAAAGAATCGAATCGAATCAAAAAGAATCGAATCGAACTGAATCGAAAAGAATCGAATCGAACAGTACCGAATCGAATTGATAAGATTCGAATCAAATAAAATCGAAAAGAATCTAATTGAAACGAAAAGAATCCAATCGAATCGAATTGAAAGGAATCGAATTGAAAAAATCGAAACGAAAAGAATCGAATCGAATCGAATTGAAAAGAATTGAATCAAATCGAAAAGAATCGAATCGAATTGAAAAGAATCGAATCGAACTGAATCAAAAAGAATCGAATCGAACTGAATAGAAAAGAATCGAATCGAAATGTAACAAATTGAATCCAAATGATCGAATCGAATCAAATCGAAAAGAATCGAGCAGAATCGAATCGAAACGAAAAGAATCGAACTGAAAATAATCGAATCGAATCGAATAGAATAGAATCGAATAGAATTGAATCGAACGAAAAGAATCTTATCGAATCGAATCGAAAAGAATCGAATCGAATCGAATGGAGAAGAATCAAATCGAACCGAATCGAAAAGAACTGAATCGAAAAGAATCGAATCGAAGAGAATCTAATCGAAACGAAAAGAATCAAATCGAATCCAAAAGAATAGAATCGAAACGAAAAGAGGCGAATCGAATCGAATCGAAAAGAAGCGAATAGAAAAAAATCGAATCGAATCGAATCGAAAAGAATCGAATTGAAAAGAATAGAATCGAAAAATTCGAATCGAATCAAATCGAAATGAATCGAATCGAATTAAATCGGTTGAAAAGATCGAATCAAAAAACATCAAAGAGAATCGAAACGAATCGAAACGAATCGAATTGAATCAAATCGAATTGAAAAGAATCGTATCAAATCAAATCTAAAAGAATCGAATCGAATCGAATCAAAAAGAATGGAATCGAATTGATTCGCATCGAAAAGAATCGATAGAATCGTATTGAATCGAAAAGAATCGAATCGAATGGAATCGAATCGAATCGAAAAGAATCGAATCGAATCGAATCGAAAAGAATTGAATCGAAGAATATCAAATCGAATTGAAAAGAATTGACTCAAATCGAAAAGGATCGAATCGAAACACAAAGAATCGAATCGAATCGAATTCGAAAGAATCGAATTGAATTGAAATGAGAAGAATCGAATCGAATTGCATCGAATCGAAAATAATTGAATCGAATTGAATAAAAAATAATCAAATCGAGTCGAATCAAAAATAATTGGAATTGAATCGAATCGATAATCGAACCGAATCGAATCCAATCGAGTCGAATCGAAAATAATCGAATCGAATCAAATGGATTCAAAAACAATTAAATCGAATCGAAAAGAATCGAATGGAATCGAAAAGAATCAAACCGAATCAAAAAGAATCGAAAAGAATTGAATCAAGAAGAATCGAAATGAATTGAATCGAGTAGAATCACATCGAAGCTAGGGTAAAAGAATCGAATCGAATCAAAAATTATCTAAATCAATCCAATGAAATCCAAAAGAATTGAATCGAATCGAATCGAAAAGATTCGAATCGAAATGTAACAAGTGGAATCCAAATGATCGAATCGAATCAAATCGAAAAGAATCGAATCGAAAAGAATCGAATTGAATTGAATCGATTCGAGAAGAATCGAATCGAAAAGAAGCGAATCGTATCAAATCGAATCGAATCGAAAAGAATCGAATCGAAGAGAATATAATCGAAACAAAAAGAATCGAATCGAATCGAATCAAAAAGAATCGAATCGAAACGACAAGAGGCGAATCGAATCGAATCGAAAAGAATCAAATTGAAAAGAATCGAATCAAATTGAAAAGAATCGAATCGAAAAAATCGAATCAAAAAGAATCGAATCGAATCGTATCGAATCGAAAAGAATCGAAAAGAATAGAATCGAATGGAATCGAATCGAAAAGAATCAATCGAATCGAATTGAATAGAAAAGAATCGAATAGATTCGAATCGACACGAATCGAAAAAAGTCGAAACGAATCGAATCATATCAAAGCGCAAAGAATCGAATCGAGTCCAAAAGAATCGAATCGAACTGAATCGAAAAGAATCGAATCGAACAGACCGAAAAGAATCGAATCGAAGAGAATCGTATCGAATCGAATCGAATAGAACCGAAAGAATCGAATCGATTCCAATCGACCTGAATCGAAAAGAATCGAATCGAACAGTATCGAATCTAATTGAAATGAATCGAATCAAATAAAATAGAAGAGAATCAAATCGAAACGAAAAGAATCGAATCGAATCGAATTGAAAAGAATTGAATCAAATCGAAAAGAATCGAATCGAAATGAAAAGAATCGAATCGAATCGATCGAAATGATCGATTTGAAAAGTATCGAGTTGAATCGAATCAAATCGAAAAGAATCAAATCGAATCGTATGGAATCAAAAAGAATCAAATCAAATCGAATCGAAAAGAATAGAACCGTATTTCATTGAATCGAAAAGAATTGAATCGAAAAGAATCGAGTCGAATCAAAACGAATCGAATCAAATCGAAAAGAATCGTATCGATTTGAATCGAAAAGAATCGGATCGAATCTTATATACTTGAATCAAAAAGAATCGAGTCGATTCAAATCAAAAAAATCAAACCGAATAGAAAAGAATCGAATCGAAAAGAAAAGAATCGATTCAAATCGAAAACCGAAAGGAATCAAAACGATTCGAATGGATACGAAACGAATCGAATCGAAAATAATAGAATCGAATCGTACCGAACCGAAATGAAAATAATCAAATGGAATCGAATTGAAAATAACCGAATCAAATCAAATCGAAAATAATTGAAGCGGGGATTCCTGGGAGGGGCAGCGGTTTAGTGCCTGCCTTTGGCCCAGGGCGCGATCCTGGAGACCCGGGATCAAATCCCACATAGGGCTCCCGGTGCTTGGAGCTTGCTTCTCCCTCTGCCTATCTCTGCCTCTCTCTCTCTCTCTGTGACTATCATAAATAAATAAAAAATTTAGAAAAAAAAAGAAAATAATTGAAGCGAATCTAATAGAAAATAGTTGATTCGCATTGAATCGAATCGAAAAACATCGAAATGAATTGAATTGAAAATAATGAAATCGAATCGAAAATAATCGAATCGAAAGTAATCTTATCGAATCGAAAATAATCGAATCGAATCGAATCGAAAATAATTGAACCGAGTCGATCGAATTGAGTTGAAAATAATCGAATCAAACCGAATTGAATCGAAAATAATCGAATCGAATCGAATAGAAAAGAATCGAATGGAATCGAAAAGAATCGAATCATATCGAATTGAATCGAAAAGAATCGAATCGAAGAGAACCGAAAAGAATCGAATCGAATACAATCGAAAAGAATCGTATCGAATCGAATCGAATTGAATCGAAAAGAATCGATTCCAATCGAATTGAATTGAATAGAATCGAATCGAACAGTACCGAATCGAATTGATAAGATTCGAATCAAGTAAAATCGAAAAGAATCTAATTGAAACGAAAAGAATCCAATCGAATCGAATTGAAAGGAATCGAATCGAAAAAATCGAATCGAAAAGAATCGAGTTGAGTTGAATCGAATCGAATCATATCGAATCGAAAAGAATCGAACCGAATCGAATTGAGTTGAAAAGAACTGAATCGAACTGAATCAAAAAGAATCGAATCGACCTGAATAGAAAAGAATCGAATCGAAATGTAACAAATTGAATCCAAATGATCGAATCGAATCAAATCGAAAAGAATCGAGCAGAATCGAATCGAAACGAAAAGAATCGAACTGAAAATAATCGAATCGAATCGAATCGAATAGAATCGAACAGAATTGAATCGAACGAAAAGAATCTTATCGAATCGAATCGAATCGAATGGAGAAGAATCAAATCGAACCGAATCGAAAAGAACTGAATCGAAAAGAATCGAATCGAAGAGAATCTAATCGAAACGAAAGAAATCAAATCGAATCCAAAACAATAGAATCGAAACGAAAAGAGGCGAATCGAATCGAATCGAAAAGAAGCGAAAAGAAAAAAATCGAATCGAATCGAATCGAAAAGAATCGAATTAAAAAGAATAGAATCGAAACATTCGAATCGAAATGAATCGAATCGAATTAAATCGGTTGAAAAGATCGAATCAAAAAACATCAAAGAGAATCGAAACGAATCGAATCGAATCAAATCGAATTGAAAAGAATCGTATCAAATCAAATCTAAAAGAATCGAATCGGGATCCCTGGGTGGTGCAGCGGTTTAGCGCCTGCCTTTGGCCCAGGGCGCGATCCTGGAGACCCGGGATCGAATCCCATGTCGGGCTCCCGGTGCATGGAGCCTGCTTCTCCCACTGCCTATGTCTCTGCCCCTCTCTCTCTTTCTCTCTGTGACTATCATAAATAAATAAAAATAAAAATAAATAAATAAAAATAATCGAATCGAATCGAATCGAATCAAAAAGAATGGAATCGAATTGATTCGCATTGAAAAGAATCGATCGAATCGTATTGAATCGAAAAGAATCGAATCGAATCGAATCGAAGAATCGAATCGAAACGAATCGAATCGAAAAGAATCGAATCGAAAAGAATCGAATCGAAGAATATCAAATCGAATTGAAAAGAATTGACTCAAATCGAAAAGAATCGAATCGAAACACAAAGAATCGAATCGAATCGAATTCGAAAGAATCGAATTGAATTGAAATGAGAAGAATCGAATCGAATTGCATCGAATCGAAAATAATTGAATCGAATTGAATAAAAAATAATCAAATCGAGTCGAATCAAAAATAATTGGAATTGAATCGAATCGATAATCGAACCGAATCGAATCCAATCGAGTCGAATCGAAAATAATCGAATCAAATGGATTCAAAAACAATTAAATCGAATCGAAAAGAATCGAATGGAATCGAAAAGAATCAAACCGAATCAAAAAGAATCGAAAAGAATTGAATCAAGAAGAATCGAAATGAATTGAATCGAGTAGAATCACATCGAAGCTAGGGTAAAAGAATCGAATCGAATCAAAAATTATCTAAATCAATCCAATGAAATCCAAAAGAATTGAATCGAATCGAATCGAAAAGATTCGAATCGAAATGTAACAAGTGGAATCCAAATGATCGAATCGAATCAAATCGAAAAGAATCGAATCGAAAAGAATCGAATTGAATTGAATCGATTCGAGAAGAATCGAATCGAAAAGAATCGAATCGAATCGAAAAGAATCGAATCGAAGAGAATATAATCGAAACAAAAAGAATCGAATCGAATCGAATCAAAAAGAATCGAATCGAAACGACAAGAGGCGAATCGAATCGAATCGAAAAGAATCAAATTGAAAAGAATCGAATCAAATTGAAAAGAATCGAATCGAAAAAATCGAATCAAAAAGAATCGAATCGAATCGAAAAGAATCGAATCGAATTGAAAAGAATAGAATCGAATGGAATCGAATAGAAAAGAATCAATCGAATCGAATTGAATAGAAAAGAATCGAATAGATTCGAATCGACACGAATCGAAAAAAGTCGAAACGAATCGAATCATATCAAAGCGAAAAGAATCGAATCGAATCAAAAAGAATCGAATCGAACTGAATCGAAAAGAATCGAATGGAACAGTACCGAATCGAATTGATAAGATTCGAATCAAATAAAATCGAAAAGAATCTAATTGAAACGAAAAGAATCCAATCGAATCGAATTGAAAGGAATCGAATTGAAAAAATCGAAACGAAAAGAATCGAATCGAATCGAATTGAAAAGAATTGAATCAAATCGAAAAGAATCGAATCGAATTGAAAAGAATCGAATCGAACTGAATCAAAAAGAATCGAATCGAACTGAATAGAAAAGAATCGAATCGAAATGTAACAAATTGAATCCAAATGATCGAATCGAATCAAATCGAAAAGAATCGAGCAGAATCGAATCGAAACGAAAAGAATCGAACTGAAAATAATCGAATCGAATCGAATAGAATCGAATCGAATAGAATTGAATCGAACGAAAAGAATCTTATCGAATCGAATCGAAAAGAATCGAATCGAATCGAATGGAGAAGAATCAAATCGAACCGAATCGAAAAGAACTGAATCGAAAAGAATCGAATCGAAGAGAATCTAATCGAAACGAAAAGAATCAAATCGAATCCAAAAGAATAGAATCGAAACGAAAAGAGGCGAATCGAATCGAATCGAAAAGAAGCGAATAGAAAAAAATCGAATCGAATCGAATCGAAAAGAATCGAATTGAAAAGAATAGAATCGAAAAATTCGAATCGAATCAAATCGAAATGAATCGAATCGAATTAAATCGGTTGAAAAGATCGAATCAAAAAACATCAAAGAGAATCGAAACGAATCGAAACGAATCGAATTGAATCAAATCGAATTGAAAAGAATCGTATCAAATCAAATCTAAAAGAATCGAATCGAATCGAATCAAAAAGAATGGAATCGAATTGATTCGCATCGAAAAGAATCGATCGAATCGTATTGAATCGAAAAGAATCGAATCGAATGGAATCGAATCGAATCGAAAAGAATCGAATCGAATCGAATCGAAAAGAATTGAATCGAAGAATATCAAATCGAATTGAAAAGAATTGACTCAAATCGAAAAGGATCGAATCGAAACACAAAGAATCGAATCGAATCGAATTCGAAAGAATCGAATTGAATTGAAATGAGAAGAATCGAATCGAATTGCATCGAATCGAAAATAATTGAATCGAATTGAATAAAAAATAATCAAATCGAGTCGAATCAAAAATAATTGGAATTGAATCGAATCGATAATCGAACCGAATCGAATCCAATCGAGTCGAATCGAAAATAATCGAATCGAATCAAATGGATTCAAAAACAATTAAATCGAATCGAAAAGAATCGAATGGAATCGAAAAGAATCAAACCGAATCAAAAAGAATCGAAAAGAATTGAATCAAGAAGAATCGAAATGAATTGAATCGAGTAGAATCACATCGAAGCTAGGGTAAAAGAATCGAATCGAATCAAAAATTATCTAACTCAATCCAATGAAATCCAAAAGAATTGAATCGAATCGAATCGAAAAGATTCGAATCGAAATGTAACAAGTGGAATCCAAATGATCGAATCGAATCAAATCGAAAAGAATCGAATCGAAAAGAATCGAATTGAATTGAATCGATTCGAGAAGAATCGAATCGAAAAGAAGCGAATCGTATCAAATCGAATCGAATCGAAAAGAATCGAATCGAAGAGAATATAATCGAAACAAAAAGAATCGAATCGAATCGAATCAAAAAGAATCGAATCGAAACGACAAGAGGCGAATCGAATCGAATCGAAAAGAATCAAATTGAAAAGAATCGAATCAAATTGAAAAGAATCGAATCGAAAAAATCGAATCAAAAAGAATCGAATCGAATCGTATCGAATCGAAAAGAATCGAAAAGAATAGAATCGAATGGAATCGAATCGAAAAGAATCAATCGAATCGAATTGAATAGAAAAGAATCGAATAGATTCGAATCGACACGAATCGAAAAAAGTCGAAACGAATCGAATCATATCAAAGCGCAAAGAATCGAATCGAGTCCAAAAGAATCGAATCGAACTGAATCGAAAAGAATCGAATCGAACAGACCGAAAAGAATCGAATCGAAGAGAATCGTATCGAATCGAATCGAATAGAACCGAAAGAATCGAATCGATTCCAATCGACCTGAATCGAAAAGAATCGAATCGAACAGTATCGAATCTAATTGAAATGAATCGAATCAAATAAAATAGAAGAGAATCAAATCGAAACGAAAAGAATCGAATCGAATCGAATTGAAAAGAATTGAATCAAATCGAAAAGAATCGAATCGAAATGAAAAGAATCGAATCGAATCGATCGAAATGATCGATTTGAAAAGTATCGAGTTGAATCGAATCAAATCGAAAAGAATCAAATCGAATCGTATGGAATCAAAAAGAATCAAATCAAATCGAATCGAAAAGAATAGAACCGTATTTCATTGAATCGAAAAGAATTGAATCGAAAAGAATCGAGTCGAATCAAAACGAATCGAATCAAATCGAAAAGAATCGTATCGATTTGAATCGAAAAGAATCGGATCGAATCTTATATACTTGAATCAAAAAGAATCGAGTCGATTCAAATCAAAAAAATCAAACCGAATAGAAAAGAATCGAATCGAAAAGAAAAGAATCGATTCAAATCGAAAACCGAAAGGAATCAAAACGATTCGAATGGATACGAAACGAATCGAATCGAAAATAATAGAATCGAATCGTACCGAACCGAAATGAAAATAATCAAATGGAATCGAATTGAAAATAACCGAATCAAATCAAATCGAAAATAATTGAAGCGGGGATTCCTGGGAGGGGCAGCGGTTTAGTGCCTGCCTTTGGCCCAGGGCGCGATCCTGGAGACCCGGGATCAAATCCCACATAGGGCTCCCGGTGCTTGGAGCTTGCTTCTCCCTCTGCCTATCTCTGCCTCTCTCTCTCTCTCTGTGACTATTATAAATAAATAAAAAATTTAGAAAAAAAAAGAAAATAATTGAAGCGAATCTAATAGAAAATAGTTGATTCGCATTGAATCGAATCGAAAAACATCGAAATGAATTGAATTGAAAATAATGAAATCGAATCGAAAATAATCGAATCGAAAGTAATCTTATCGAATCGAAAATAATCGAATCGAATCGAATCGAAAATAATTGAACCGAGTCGATCGAATTGAGTTGAAAATAATCGAATCAAACCGAATTGAATCGAAAATAATCGAATCGAATCGAATAGAAAAGAATCGAATGGAATCGAAAAGAATCGAATCATATCGAATTGAATCGAAAAGAATCGAATCGAAGAGAACCGAAAAGAATCGAATCGAATACAATCGAAAAGAATCGTATCGAATCGAATCGAATTGAATCGAAAAGAATCGATTCCAATCGAATTGAATTGAATAGAATCGAATCGAACAGTACCGAATCGAATTGATAAGATTCGAATCAAGTAAAATCGAAAAGAATCTAATTGAAACGAAAAGAATCCAATCGAATCGAATTGAAAGGAATCGAATCGAAAAAATCGAATCGAAAAGAATCGAGTTGAGTTGAATCGAATCGAATCATATCGAATCGAAAAGAATCGAACCGAATCGAATTGAGTTGAAAAGAATTGAATCGAACTGAATCAAAAAGAATCGAATCGACCTGAATAGAAAAGAATCGAATCGAAATGTAACAAATTGAATCCAAATGATCGAATCGAATCAAATCGAAAAGAATCGAGCAGAATCGAATCGAAACGAAAAGAATCGAACTGAAAATAATCGAATCGAATCGAATCGAATAGAATCGAACAGAATTGAATCGAACGAAAAGAATCTTATCGAATCGAATCGAATCGAATGGAGAAGAATCAAATCGAACCGAATCGAAAAGAACTGAATCGAAAAGAATCGAATCGAAGAGAATCTAATCGAAACGAAAGGAATCAAATCGAATCCAAAACAATAGAATCGAAACGAAAAGAGGCGAATCGAATCGAATCGAAAAGAAGCGAAAAGAAAAAAATCGAATCGAATCGAATCGAAAAGAATCGAATTAAAAAGAATAGAATCGAAACATTCGAATCGAAATGAATCGAATCGAATTAAATCGGTTGAAAAGATCGAATCAAAAAACATCAAAGAGAATCGAAACGAATCGAATCGAATCAAATCGAATTGAAAAGAATCGTATCAAATCAAATCTAAAAGAATCGAATCGGGATCCCTGGGTGGTGCAGCGGTTTACCGCCTGCCTTTGGCCCAGGGCGCGATTCTGGAGACCCGGGATCGAATCCCATGTCGGGCTCTCGGTGCATGGAGCCTGCTTCTCCCACTGCCTATGTCTCTGCCCCTCTCTCTCTTTCTCTCTGTGACTATCATAAATAAATAAAAATTAAAAAAAATAAATAAAAATAATCGAATCGAATCGAATCGAATCAAAAAGAATGGAATCGAATTGATTCGCATTGAAAAGAATCGATCGAATCGTATTGAATCGAAAAGAATCGAATCGAATCGAATCGAAGAATCGAAACGAAACGAATCGAATAGAAAAGAATCAAATCGAAAAGAATCGAATCGAAGAATATCAAATCGAATTGAAAAGAATTGACTCAAATCGAAAAGAATCGAATCGAAACACAAAGAATCGAATCGAATCGAATTCGAAAGAATCGAATTGAATTGAAATGAGAAGAATCGAATCGAAAATAATTGAATCGAATTGAATAAAAAATAATCAAATCGAGTCGAATCAAAAATAATTGGAATTGAATCGAATCGATAATCGAACCGAATCGAATCCAATCGAGTCGAATCGAAAATAATCGAATCGAATCAAATGGATTCAAAAACAATTAAATCGAATCGAAAAGAATCGAATGGAATCGAAAAGAATCAAACCGAATCAAAAAGAATCGAAAAGAATTGAATCAAGAAGAATCGAAATGAATTGAATCGAGTAGAATCACATCGAAGCTAGGGTAAAAGAATCGAATCGAATCAAAAATTATCTAACTCAATCCAATGAAATCCAAAAGAATTGAATCGAATCGAATCGAAAAGATTCGAATCGAAATGTAACAAGTGGAATCCAAATGATCGAATCGAATCAAATCGAAAAGAATCGAATCGAAAAGAATCGAATTGAATTGAATCGATTCGAGAAGAATCGAATCGAAAAGAATCGAATCGAATCGAAAAGAATCGAATCGAAGAGAATATAATCGAAACAAAAAGAATCGAATCGAATCGAATCAAAAAGAATCGAATCGAAACGACAAGAGGCGAATCGAATCGAATCGAAAAGAATCAAATTGAAAAGAATCGAATCAAATTGAAAAGAATCGAATCGAAAAAATCGAATCAAAAAGAATCGAATCGAATCGAAAAGAATCGAATCGAATTGAAAAGAATAGAATCGAATGGAATCGAATCGAAAAGAATCAATCGAATCGAATTGAATAGAAAAGAATCGAATAGATTCGAATCGACACGAATCGAAAAAAGTCGAAACGAATCGAATCATATCAAAGCGAAAAGAATCGAATCGAATCAAAAAGAATCGAATCGAACTGAATCGAAAAGAATCGAATGGAACAGTACCGAATCGAATTGATAAGATTCGAATCAAATAAAATCGAAAAGAATCTAATTGAAACGAAAAGAATCCAATCGAATCGAATTGAAAGGAATCGAATTGAAAAAATCGAAACGAAAAGAATCGAATCGAATCGAATTGAAAAGAATTGAATCAAATCGAAAAGAATCGAATCGAATTGAAAAGAATCGAATCGAACTGAATCAAAAAGAATCGAATCGAACTGAATAGAAAAGAATCGAATCGAAATGTAACAAATTGAATCCAAATGATCGAATCGAATCAAATCGAAAAGAATCGAGCAGAATCGAATCGAAACGAAAAGAATCGAACTGAAAATAATCGAATCGAATCGAATAGAATAGAATCGAATAGAATTGAATCGAACGAAAAGAATCTTATCGAATCGAATCGAAAAGAATCGAATCGAATCGAATGGAGAAGAATCAAATCGAACCGAATCGAAAAGAACTGAATCGAAAAGAATCGAATCGAAGAGAATATAATCGAAACAAAAAGAATCGAATCGAATCGAATCAAAAAGAATCGAATCGAAACGACAAGAGGCGAATCGAATTGAATCGAAAAGAATCGAATCAAAAAGAATCGAATCGAATCGAAAAGAATCGAATCGAATCGAAAAGAATCGAATCGAATCGAAAAGAATAGAATCGAATGGAATCGAATCGAAAAGAATCAATCGAATCGAATTGAATAGAAAAAAATCGAATAGATTCGAATCGACACGAATCGAAAAAAGTCGAAACGAATCGAATCATATCAAAGCGAAAAGAATCGAATCGAATCAAAAAGCATCGAGTCGAACTGAATCGAAAAGAATCGAATCGAACAGACCGAAAAGAATCGAATCGAAGAGAATCGTATCGAATCGAATCGAATAGAACCGAAAGAATCGAATCGATTCCAATCGACCTGAATCGAAAAGAATCGAATCGAACAGTATCGAATCTAATTGAAATTAATCGAATCAAATAAAATAGAAGAGAATCAAATGGAAACGAAAAGAATCGAATCGAATCGAATTGAAAAGAATTGAATCGAATCGAAAAGAATCGAATCGAAATGAAAAGAATCGAATCGAATCGATCGAAATGATCGAATTGAAAAGTATCGAGTTGAATCGAATCAAATCGAAAAGAATCAAATCGAATCGTATCGAATCAAAAAGAATCAAATCGAATCGAATAGAATCGTATTTCATTGAATCGAAAAGAATTGAATCGAAAAGAATCGAGTCGAATCAAAACGAATCGAATCAAATCGAAAAGAATCGTATCGATTTGAATCGAAAAGAATCGGATCGAATCTTATATACTTGAATCAAAAAGAATCGAGTCGATTCAAATAAAAGAAATCAAACCGAATAGAGAAGAATCGAATCGAAAAGAAAAGAATCGATTCAAATCGAAAACCGAAAGGAATCAAAACGATTCGAATGGATACGAAACGAATCGAATCGAAAATAATAGAGTCGAATCGCACCGAATCGAAATGAAAATAATCAAATGGAATCGAATTGAAAATAACCGAATCAAATCAAATCGAAAATACTTGAAGCGAATCTAATAGAAAATAATCGATTCGCATTGAATCGAATCGAAAAACATCGAAATGAATTGAATTGAAAATAATGAAATCGAATCGAAAATAATCGAATCGAAAGTAATCTTATCGAATCGAAAATAATCGAATCGAATCGAATCGAAAATAATCGAATCGAATCGAATCGAAAATAGTTGAACCGAGTCGATCGAATTGAGTTGAAAATAATCGAATCGAACCGAATTGAATCGAAAATAATCGAATCGAATCGAATGGAAAAGAATCGAATGGAATTGAAAAGAATCGAATCATATCGAATTGAATCAAAAAGAATCGAATCGTATCGAATGGAATCGAAAAGAATCGAATCATATCGAATTGAATCGAAAAGAATCGAATCGAAGAGAACCGAAAAGAATCGAATCGAATACAATCGAAAAGAATCGTATCGAATCGAATCGAATTGAATCGAAAAGAATCGATTCCAATCGAATTGAATTGAATAGAATAGAATCGAACAGTACCGAATCGAATTGATAAGATTCGAATCAAATAAAATCGAAAAGAATCTAATTGAAACGAAAAGAATCCAATCGAATCGAATTGAAAGGAATCGAATCGAAAAAATCGAATCGAAAAGAATCGAGTTGAGTTGAATCGAATCGAATCATATCGAATCGAAAAGAATCGAACCGAATCGAATTGAATTGAAAAGAATTGAATCGAACTGAATCAAAAAGAATCGAATCGACCTGAATAGAAAAGAATCGAATCGAAATGTAACAAATTGAATCCAAATGATCGAATCGAATCAAATCGAAAAGAATCGAACAGAATCGAATCGAAACGAAAAGAATCGAACTGAAAATAAACGAATCGAATCGAATCGAATAGAATCGAACAGAATTGAATCGAACGAAAAGAATCTTATCGAATCGAATCGAAAAGAATCGAATCGAATCGAATGGAGAAGAATCAAATCGAACCGAATCGAAAAGAACTGAATCGAAAAGAATCGAATCGAAGAGAATCTAATCGAAACGAAAAGAATCAAATGGAATCCAAAAGAAGAGAATCGAAACGAAAAGAGGCGAATCGAATCGAATGGAATAGAAGCGAATAGAAAAAAATCGAATCGAATCGAAAAGAATCGAATTCAAAAGAATAGAATCAAAAAATTCGAATCGAATCAAATCGAAATGAATCCATTAGAATTAAATCGGTTGAAAAGATCGAATCAAAAAACATCAAAGAGAATCGAAACGAATTGAATCGAATCAAATCAAATTGAAAAGAATCGTATCAAATCAAATCTAAAAGAATCGAATCGAATCGAATCAAAAAGAATGGAATCGAATTGATTCGCATCGAAAAGAATCGATCGAATCGTATTGAATCGAAAAGAATCGAATCGAATCGAATCGAAGAATCGAATCGAAACGAATCGAATCGAAAAGAATCGAATCGAAAAGAATTGAATCGAAGAATATCAAATCGAAGTGAAAAGAATTGACTGAAATCGAAAAGAATCGAATCGAAACACAAAGAATCGAATCGAATTCGAAAGAATCGAATTGAATTGAAATGAGAAGAATCGAATCGAATTACATCGAATCGGAAATAATAGAATCGAATCGAATAAAAAATAATCAAATCGAGTAGAATCAAAAATAGGTGGCATTGAATCGAATCGATAATCGAACCGAATCGAATCCAATCGAGTCGAATCGAAAATAATCGAATCGAATCAAATGGATTCAAAAACAATTAAATCGAATCGAATCGAAAAGAATCGAATTGAATCGAAAAGAATCAAACCGAATCAAAAAGAATCGAAAAGAATTGAATCAAGAAGAATCGAAATGAATTGAATCGAGTAGAATCACATCGAAGCTAGGGTAAAAGAATCGAATCGAATCAAAAATTATCTAAATCAATCCAATGAAATCCAAAAGAATTGAATCGAATCGAATAGAAAAGATTCGAATCGAAATGTAACAAGTGGAATCCAAATGATCGAATCGAATCAAATCGAAAAGAATCGAATTGAATTGAATCGATTCGAGAAGAATCGAAGCGAAAAGAATCGAATCGTATCGAATCGAATCGAATCGAATCGAATCGAAAAGAATCGAATCGAAGAGAATATAATCAAAACGAAAAGAATCGAATCGAATCGAATCAAAAAGAATCACATCAAAACAAGAGGCGAATCGAATCGAATCGAAAAGAATCAAATTGAAAAGAAACGAATCGAATTGAAAAGAATCGAATCGAAAAAATCGAATCAAAAAGAATCGAATCGAATCGAATCGTATCGAATCGAAAAGAATCGAATCGAATTGAAAAGAATAGAATCGAATGGAATCGAAAAGAATCACTCGAATCGAATTGAATAGAAAAGAATCGAATAGATTCGAATCGACACGAATCGAAAAAAGTCGAAACGAATCGAATCATATCAAAGCGAAAAGAATCGAATCGAATCCAAAAGAATCGAATCGAACTGAATCGAAAAGAATCGAATCGAACAGACCGAAAAGAATCGAATCGAAGAGAATCGTATCGAATCGAATCGAATAGAACCGAAAGAATCGAATCGATTCCAATCGACGTGAATCGAAAAGAATCGAATCGAACAGTATCGAATCTAATTGAAATGAATCGAATCAAATAAAACAGAAGAGAATCAAATCGAAACGAAAAGAATCGAATCGAATCGAATTGAAAAGAATTGAATCGAATCGAAATGAAAATCGAATCGGAAATGATCGAATTGAAAAGTATCGAGTTGAATCGAATCAAATCGAAAAGAATCAAATCAAATCGTATCGAATCAAAAAGAATCAAATCGAATCGAATCGAATAGAATCGTATTTCATTGAATCGAAAAGAATTGAATCGAAAAGAATCGAGTCGAATCAAAACGAATCGAATCAAATCGAAAAGAATCGTATCGATTTGAATCGAAAAGAATCGGATCGAATCTTATATACTTGAATAAAAAAGAATCGAGTCGATTCAAATCAAAAAAATCAAACCGAATAGAAAAGAATCGAATCAAAAAGAAAAGAATCGATTCAAATCGAAAACCGAAAGGAATCAAAACGATTCGAATGGATACAAAACGAATCGAATCGAAAATAATAGAATCGAATCGCAGCGAATCGAAATGAAAATAATCAAATGGAATCGAATTGAAAATAACCGAATCAAATCAAATCGAAAATACTTGAAGCGAATCTAATAGAAAATAATCGATTCGCATTGAATCGAATCGAAAAACATCGAAATGAATTGAATTGAAAATAATGAAATCGAATCGAAAATAATCGAATCGAAAGTAATCTTATCGAATCGAAAATAATCGAATCGAATCGAATCGAAAATAATTGAACCGAGTCGATCGAATTGAGTTGAAAATAATCGAATCGAACCGAATTGAATCGAAAATAATCGAATCGAACTGAATAGAAAAGAATCGAATCGAAATGTAACAAATTGAATCCAAATGATCGAATTGAATCAAATCGAAAAGAATCGAACAGAATCGAATCGAAACGAAAAGAATCGAACTGAAAATAATCGAATCGAATCGAATAGAATCGAACAGAATTGAATCGAACGAAAAGAATCTTATCGAATCGAATCGAAAAGAATCGAATCGAATCGAATCGAAAAGAATTGAATCGAAGAATATCAAATCGAATTGAAAAGAATTGACTCAAATCCAAAAGAATCGAATCGAAACACAAAGAATCGAATCGAATCGAATTCGGAAGAATCGAATTGAAATGAGAAGAATCGAATCGAATTGCATCGAATCGAAAATAATTGAATCGAATTGTATAAAAAATAATCAAATCGAGTCGAATCAAAAATAATTGGAATTGAATCGAATCGATAATCGAACCGAATCGAATCAAATCGAGTCGAATCGAAAATAATCGAATCGAATCAAATGGATTAAAAAACAATTAAATCGAGGGAGGGAGGAGCAAGATGGCGGAAGAGTAGGGTCTCCAAATCACCTGTCTCCACCAAACTACCTAGAAAACCTTCAAATTATCCTGAAAATCTATGAATTCGGCCTGAGATTTAAAGAGAGACCAGCTGGAATACTACAGTGAGAAGAGTTCGCGCATCTATCAAGGTAGGAAGACGGGGAAAAAGAAATAAAGAAACAAAGGCCTCCAAGGGGGAGGGGCCCCGCGAGGAGCCGGGCTGAGGCCGGGGCGAGTGTCCCCAGGACAGGAGAGCCCCGTCCCGGAGGAGCAGGAGCTGCACCGACCTTCCCGGGCGGAAAGAGGCTCCAGGGAGGTGGAGCAGGACCCGGCAGGGCGAGGATGCCCTCGGGCTCCCGGGGACAGTAACAGCAACTGCGCGCCCAGGAGAGTGCGCCGAGCTCCCTAAGGGCTGCAGCGCGCACGGCGGGACCCGGCGGGACCGGCGGGACCCGGAGCAGCTCGGGGGGCTCGGGCGGCGGCTCCGCGGAGGGGGCTGCGCGGCCCCGGGAGCAGCTCGGAGGGGCTCGGGCAGAGGAAGAGGCTCCGTGCAGAGGGGCCTGCGCGGTTCCAGGAGCAGCTTGGAGGGGCTTGGGCGGCAGCTCCGCGGAAGGGGCTGCGCGGCCCGGGAGCGCGAATCCACCAGCGCAGGCTCCGGAGCACAGGGCGCCGGGACACAGCCCAGGATCCGGCCTCCCCCGGGACAGGCAGAGGCCGGGAGGGCCCAGGACAGCAAGGACGCTCCTGCCCCAGCTGAGCAGATCAGCGGCCCCGCCCCGGAGCCTCCAGGCCCTGCAGACGGAGTTCCTGCCGGAGCTGAATCCAGGTTTCCAGAGCTGCCCCGCCACTGGGGCTGTTCCTCCTGCGGCCTCAGGGGGTAAACAACCCCCACTGAGCCCTGCACCAGGCAGGGGCACAGCAGCTCCCCCAACTGCTAACACCTGAGAATCAGCACAACAGGCCCCTCCCCCAGAACACCAGCTAGACTGACAACTTCCAGGAGAAGCCAAGGGACTTAAAGAACACAGAATCAGAAGATACTCCCCGGTGGTTCTTTTTTTGTTTGTTTGTTTTTGTTTTTGTTTTTGTTTTTGTTTTTGTTTTGTTTTGCTTTTTGATTTGTTTCCTTCCCTCACCCCCTTTTTTTCTCCTTTCTTTTTCTTTCTCTTTTTCTTCTTTTTTTTCGTTTTTTTTCTTTTTCTTCCCTTTTTTTTTCTCTTTCTCTTTTCTCTCCTCTCTTTTTCTCTTTTTCCCAATACAACTTGCTTTTGGCCACTCTGCACTGAGCAAAATGACTAGAAGGAAAACCTCACCTCAAAAGAAAGAATCAGAAACAGTCCTCTCTCCCACAGAGTTACAAAATCTGGATTACAATTCAATGTTAGAAAGCCAATTCAGAAGCACTATTACACAGCTACTGGAGGCTCTAGAAAAAAGCATAAAGGACTCAAGAGACTTCATGACTGCAGAATTTAGATCCAATAGGGCAGAAATTAAAAATCAATTGAATGAGATGCAATCCAAACTAGAAGTCCTAACGACGAGGGTTAACAGGGTGGAAGAACAAGTGAGTGACCTAGAAGACAAGTTGATAGCAAAGAGGGAAACTGAGGAAAAAAGAGACAAACAATTAAAAGACCATGAAGATAGATTAAGGGAAATAAACGAAAGCCTGAGGAAGAAAAACCTACGTTTAATTGGGGTTCCCGAGGGCGCCGAAAGGGACAGAGGGCCAGAATATGTATTTGAACAAATTCTAGCTGAAAACTTTCCTAATCTGGGAAGGGAAACAGGCATTCAGATCCAGGAAATAGAGAGATCCCCCCCTAAAATCAATAAAAACCGTTCAACACCTCGACATTTAATAGTGAAGCTTGCAAATTCCAAAGATAAAGAGAAGATCCTTAAAGCAGCAAGAGACAAGAAATCCCTGACTTTTATGGGGAGGAGTATTAGGGTAACAGCAGACCACTCCACAGAGACCTGGCAGGCCAGAAAGGGCTGGCAGGATATATTCAGGGTCCTAAATGAGAAGAACATGCAACCAAGAATACTTTATCCAGCAAGGCTCTCATTCAAAATGGAAGGAGAGATAAAGAGCTTCCAAGACAGGCAGCAACTAAAAGAATATGTGACCTCCAAACCAGCTCTGCAAGAAATTTTAAGGGGGACTCTTAAAATTCCCCTTTAAGAAGAAGTTAGTGGAACAGTCCACAAAAACAAAGACTGAATAGATATCATGATGACACTAAACTCATATCTCTCAATAGTAACTCTGAATGTGAACGGGCTTAATGACCCCATCAAAAGGCGCAGGGTTTCAGACTGGATAAAAAAGCAGGACCCATCTATTTGCTGTCTACAAGAGACTCATTTTAGACAGAAGGACACCTACAGCCTGAAAATAAAAGGTTGGAGGACCATTTACCATTCGAATGGTCCTCAAAAGAAAGCATGGGTAGCCATCCTTATATCAGATAAACTAAAATTTACCCCAAAGACTGTAGTGAGAGATGAAGAGGGACACTATCTCATACTTAAAGGATCTATTCAACAAGAGGACTTAACAATCCTCAATATATATGCTCCGAATGTGGGAGCTGCCAAATATATAAATCAATTATTAACCAAAGTGAAGAAATACTTAGATAATAATACACTTATACTTGGTGACTTCAATCTAGCTCTTTCTATACTCGATAGGTCTTCTAAGCAAAACATCTCCAAAGAAACGAGAGCTTTAAATGATACACTGGACCAGATGGATTTCACAGATATCTATAGAACTTTACATCCAAACTCAACTGAATACACATTCTTCTCAAGCGCACATGGAACTTTCTCCAGAATAGACCACATATTGGGTCACAAATCGGGTCTGAACCGATACCAAAAGATTGGGATTGTCCCCTGCATATTCTCGAACCATAATGCCTTGAAATTAGAACTAAATCACAACAAGAAGTTTGGAAGGACCTCAAACACATGGAGGTTAAGGACCATCCTGCTAAATGATAAAAGGGTCAACCAGGAAATTAAGGAAGAATTAAAAAAGATTCATGGAAACTAATGAGAATGAAGATACAACCGTTCAAAATCTTTGGGATGCAGCAAAAGCAGTCCTAAGGGGGAAATACATCGCAATACAAGCATCCATTCAAAAACTGGAAAGAACTCAAATACAAAAGCTAACCTTACACATAAAGGAGCTAGAGAAAAAACAGCAAATAGATCGACACCCAAGAGAAGAAGGGAGTTAATAAAGATTCGAGCAGAACTCAACGAAATCGAGACCAGAAGAACTGTGGAACAGATCAACAGAACCAGGAGTTGGTTCTTTGAAAGAATTAATAAGATAGATAAACCATTAGCCAGCCTTATTAAAAAGAAGAGAGAGAAGACTCAAATTAATAAAATCATGAATAAGAAAGGAGAGCTCACTACCAACACCAAGGAAATACAAACGATTTTAAAAACATATTATGAACAGCAATACGCCAATAAATTAGGCAATCTAGAAGAAATGGACGCATTCCTGGAAAGCCACAAACTACCAAAACTGGAACAGGAAGAAATAGAAAACCTGAACAGGCCAATAACCAGGGAGGAAATTGAAGCAGTCATCAAAAACCTCCCAAGACACAAGAGTCCAGGGCCAGATGGCTTCCCAGGAGAATTTTATCAAACGTTTAAAGAAGAAATCATACCTATTCTCCTAAAGCTGTTTGGAAAGATAGAAAGAGATGGAGTACTTCCAAATTCGTTCTATGAAGCCAGCATCACCTTAATTCCAAAGCCAGACAAAGACCCCGCCAAAAAGGAGAATTACAGACCAATATCCCTGATGAACATGGATGCAAAAATTCTCAACAAGATACTGGCCAATAGGATCCAACAGTACATTAAGAAAATTACTCACCATGACCAAGTAGGATTTATCCCTGGGACACCAGGCTGGTTCAACACCCGTAAAACAATCAATGTGATTCATCATATCAGCAAGAGAAAAACCAAGAACCATATGATCCTCTCATTGGATGCAGAGAAAGCATTTGACAAAATACAGCATCCATTCCTGATCAAAACTCTTCAGAGTGTAGGGATAGAGGGAACATTCCTCGACATCTTAAAAGCCATCTATGAAAAGCCCACAGCAAATATCATTCTCAATGGGGAAGCACTGGGAGCCTTTCCCCTAAGATCAGGAACAAGACAGGGATGTCCACTCTCACCACTGCTATTCAACATAGTACTGGAAGTCCTAGCCTCAGCAATCAGACAACAAAAAGACATTAAAGGCATTCAAATTGGCAAAGAAGAAGTCAAACTCTCCCTCTTCACCGATGACATGATACTCTACATAGAAAACCCAAAAGTCTCCACCCCAAGATTGCTAGAACTCATACAGCAATTCGGTAGCGTGGCAGGATACAAAATCAATGCCCAGAAGTCAGTGGCATTTCCATACACTAACAATGAGACTGAAGAAAGAGAAATTAAGGAGTCAATCCCATTTACAATTGCACCCAAAAGCATAAGATACCTAGGAATAAACCTCACCAAAGATGTAAAGGATCTATACCCTCAAAACTATAGAACACTTCTGAAAGAAATTGAGGAAGACACAAAGAGATGGAAAAATATTCCATGCTCATGGATTGGCAGAATTAATATTGTGAAAATGTCAATGTTACCCAGGGCAATGTACACGTTTAATGCAATCCCTATCAAAATACCATGGACTTTCTTCAGAGAGTTAGAACAAATTATTTTAAGATTTGTGTGGAATCAGAAAAGACCCCGAATAGCCAGGGGAATTTTAAAAAAGAAAACCATATCTGAGGGCATCACAATGCCAGATTTCAGGTTGTACTACAAAGCTGTGGTCATCAAGACAGTGTGGTACTGGCACAAAAACAGACACATAGATCAGTGGAACAGAATAGAGAATCCAGAAGTGGACCCTGAACTTTATGGGCAACTAATATTCGATAAAGGAGGAAAGACTATCCATTGGAAGAAAGACAGTATCTTCAATAAATGGTGCTGGGAAAATTGGACATCCACATGCAGAAGAATGAAACTAGACCACTCTCTTTCACCATACACAAAGATAAACTCAAAATGGATGAAAGATCTAAATGTGAGACAAGATTCCATCAAAATCCTAGAGAAGAACACAGGCAACACCCTTTTTGAACTCGGCCATAGTAACTTCTTGCAAGATACATCCACGAAGGCAAAAGAAACAAAAGCAAAAATGAACTATTGGGACTTCATCAAGATAAGAAGCTTTTGCACAGCAAAGGATACAGTCAACAAAACTCAAAGACAACCTACAGAATGGGAGAAGATATTTGCAAATGACATATCAGACAAAGGGCTAGTTTCCAAGATCTATAAAGAACTTATTAAACTGAACACCAAAGAAACAAACAATCCAATCATGAAATGGGCAAAAGACATGAACAGAAATCTCACAGAGGAAGACATAGACATGGCCAACATGCATATGAGAAAATGCTCTGCATCACTTGCCATCAGGGAAATACAAATCAAAACCACAATGAGATACCACCTCACACCAGTGAGAATGGGGAAAATTAACAAGGCAGGAAACAACAAATGTTGGAGAGGATGTGGAGAAAAGGGAACCCTCTTACACTGTTGGTGGGAATGTGAACTGGTGCAGCCACTCTGGAAAACTGTGTGGAGGTTCCTCAAACAGTTAAAAATAGACCTGCCCTACGACCCAGCAATTGCACTGTTGGGGATTTACCCCAAAGATACAAATGCAATGAAACGCCGGGACACCTGCACCCCGATGTTTCTAGCAGCAATGGCCACGATAGCCAAACTGTGGAAGGAGCCTCGGTGTCCAACGAAAGATGAATGGATAAAGAAGATGTGGTTTATATATACAATGGAATATTACTCAGCTATTAGAAATGACAAAAACCCACCATTTGCTTCAACGTGGATGGAACTGGAGGGTATTATGCTGAGTGAAGTAAGTCAGTCGGAGAAGGACAAACATTATATGTTCTCATTCATTTGGGGAATATAAATAATAGTGAAAGGGAAAATAAGGGAAGGGAGAAGAAATGTGTGGGAAATATCAGAAAGGGAGACAGAACGTAAAGACTGCTAACTCTGGGAAACGAACTAGGGGTGGTAGAAGGGGAGGAGGGCGGGGGGTGGGAGTGAATGGGTGACGGGAACTGGGTGTTATTCTGTATGTTAGTAAATTGAACAACAATAAAAAAAAACAAAAAAAAACAAAAACAATTAAATCGAATCGAATCGAAAAGAATCAAACCGAATCAAAAAGAATCGAAAAGAATTGAATCAAGAAGAATCGAAATGAATTGAATCGAGTAGAATAAAATCGAAGCTAGGGTAAAAGAATCGAGTCGAATCAAAAATTATCTAAATCAATCCAATGAAATCCAAAAGAATTGAATAGAATCGAATCGAAAAGATTCGAATCGAAATGTAACAAATGGAATCCAAATGATCGAATCGAATCAAATCGAAAAGAATCGAATCGAAAAGAATCGAATTGATGTGAATCGATTCGAGAAGAATCGAATCGAAAAAAATCGAATCGTATCGAATCGAATCGAATCGAAAAGAATCTAATCGAAACGACAAGAGGCGAATCGAATCGAATCGAAAAGAATCAAATTGAAAAGAATCGAATCAAATTGAAAAGAATCGAATCGAAAAAATCGAATCAAAAAGAATCGAATCGAATCGAAAAGAATCGAAAAGAATCGAATCGAATCGAAAAGAATAGAATCGAATGGAATCGAATCGAAAAGAATCAATCGAATCGAATCGAAAAGAATAGAATCGAATGGAATCGAATCGAAAAGAATCAATCGAATCGAATTGAAAAAAAAGAATCGAATAGATTCAAATCGACACGAATCGAAAAAAGTTGAAACGAATCGAATCATATCAAAGTGAAAAGAATCGAATCGAATCCAAAAGAATCGAATCGAACTGAATCGAAAAGAATCGAATCGAACAGACCGAAAAGAATCGAATCGAAGAGAATCGTATCGAATCGAATCGAATAGAACCGAAAGAATCGAATCGATTCCAATCGACCTGAATCGAAAAGAATCGAATCGAACATATCGAATCTAATTGAAATGAATCGAATCAAATAAAATAGAAGAGAATCAAATCGAAACGAATAGAATCGAATCGAATCGAATTGAAAAGAATTGAATCGAATCGAAAAGAATCGAATCGAAATGAAAAGAATCGAATCGAATCGATCGAAATGATCGAATTGAAAATTATCGAGTTGAATCGAATCAAATCGAAAAGAATCAAATCGAATCGTATCGAATCAAAAAGAATCAAATCAAATCGAATCGAAAAGAATAGAATCGTATTTCATTGAATCGAAAAGAATTGAATCGAAAAGAATCGAGTCGAATCAAAACGAATCGAATCAATTCGAAAAGAATCGTATCGATTTGAATCGAAAAGAATCGGATCGGATCTTATATACTTGAATCAAAAAGAATCGAGTCGATTCAAATCAAAAATATCAAACCAAATAGAAAAGAATCGAAAAGAAAAGAATCGATTCAAATCGAAAACCGAAAGGAATCAAAACGATTCGAATGGATACGAAACGAATCGAAAATAATAGAATCGAATCGCACCGAATCGAAATGAAAATAATCAAATGGAATCGAATTGAAAATAACCGAATCAAATCAAATCGAAAATAATTGAAGCGAATCTAATAGAAAATAATCGATTCGCCTTGAAACGAATCGAAAAACATCGAAATGAATTGAATTGAAAATAATGAAATCGAATCGAAAATAATCGAATCGAAAGTAATCTTATCGAATCGAAAATAATCGAATCGAATCGAATCGAAAATAATTGAACCGAGTCGATCGAATTGAGTTGAAAATAATCGAATCGAACCGAATTGAATCGAAAATAATCGAATCGAATCGAATAGAAAAGAATCGAATGGAATCGAAAAGAATCGAATCATATCGAATTGAATCGAAAAGAATGGAATCGTATCGAATGGAATCGAAAAGAATCGAATCATATCGAATTGAATCGAAAAGAATCGAATCGAAGAGAACCGAAAAGAATCGAATCGAATACAATCGAAAAGAATCGTATCGAATCGAATCGAATTGAATCGAAAAGAATCGATTCCAATCGAATTGAATTGAATAGAATAGAATCGAACAGTATCGAATCGAATTGGTAAGATTCGAATCAAATAAAATTGAAAAGAATCTAATTGAAACGAAAAGAATCCAATCGAATCGAATTGAAAGGAATCGAATCGAAAAAATCGAATCGAAAAGAATCGAGTTGAGTTGAATCGAATCGAATCATATCGAATCGAAAAGAATCGAACGGAATCGAATAGAATTGAAAAGAATTGAATCGAACTGAATCAAAAAGAATCGAATCGACCTGAATAGAAAAGAATCGAATCGAAATGTAACAAATTGAATCCAAATAATCGAATCGAATCAAATCCAAAAGAATCAAATTGAAACGAAAAGAATCGAATAGAATCTAACTGAAAATAATCGAATCGAATCGAATCGAATAGAATCGAACAGAATTGAATCGAACGAAAAGAATCTTATCGAATCGAATCGAAAAGAATCGAATCGAATCGAATGGAGAAGAATCAAATCGAACCGAATCGAAAAGAACTGAATCGAAAAGAATCGAATCGAAGAGAATCTAATCGAAACGAAAAGAATCAAATCGAATCCAAAAGAATAGAATCGAAAAGAAAAGAGGCGAATCGAATCGAATCGAAAAGAAGCGAATAGAAAAAATCGAATCGAATCGAATCAAAAAGAATCGAATTAAAAAGAATAGAATCGAAACATTCGAATCGAAATGAATCGACTCGAATTAAATCGGTTGAAAAGATCGAATCAAAAAACATCAAAGAGAATCGAAACGAATCGAATAGAATCAAATCGAATTGAAAAGAATCGTATCAAATCAAATCTAAAAGAATCGAATCGGGATCCCTGGGTGGTGCAGCGGTTTACCGCCTGCCTTTGGCCCAGGGCGCGATCCTGGAGACCCGGGATCGAATCCCATGTCGGGCTCCCGGTGCATGGAGCCTGCTTCTCCCACTGCCTATGTCTCTACCCCTCTCTCTCTTTCTCTCTGTGACTATCATAAATAAATAAAAATAAAAAAAAATAAAAAAAAATAAAAGAATCGAATCGAATCGAATCAAAAAGAATGGAATCGAATTGATTCGCATCGAAAAGAATCCATCGAATCGTATTGAATCGAAAAGAATCGAATCGAATCGAATCGAAGAATCGAATCGAAACGAATCGAATCGAAAAGAATCGAATCGAAAAGAATTGAATCGAAGAATATCAAATCGAATTGAAATGAATTGACTCAAATCGAAAAGGATCGAATCGAAACACAAAGAATCGAATCGAATTCGAAAGAATCGAATTGAATTGAAATGAGAAGAATCGAATCGAATTGCATCGAATCGAAAATAATTGAATCGAATTGAATAAAAAATAATCAAATAGAGTCGAATAAAAAATTGGAATTAAATCGAATCGATAATCGAACCGAATCGAATCCAATCGAGTCGAATCGAAAATAATCGAATCGAATCAAATGGATTCAAAAACAATTAAATCGAATCGAAAAGAATCGAATTGAATCGAAAAGAATCAAACCGAATCAAAAAGAATCGAAAAGAATTGAATCAAGAAGAATCGAAATGAATTGAATCGAGTAGAATCACATCGAAGCTAGGGTAAAAGAATCGAATCGAATCAAAAATTATCTAAATCAATCCAATGAAATCCAAAAGAATTGAATCGAAACGAAGAGAATCTAATCGAAACGAAAAGAATCAAATCGAATCCAAAAGAATAGAATCAAAACGAAAAGAGGCGAATCGAATCGAATCGAATAGAATCGAACAGAATTGAATCGAACGAAAAGAATCTTATCGAATCGAATCGAAAATAATCGAATCGAATCGAATGGAGAAGAATCAAATCGAACCGAATCGAAAAGAACTGAATCGAAAAGAATCGAATCGAAGAGAATCTAATCGAAACGAAAAAAATCAAATCGAATCCAAAAGAATAGAATCGAAACGAAAAGAGGCGAATCGAATCGAATCGAAAAGAAGCGAATAGAAAAAAATCGAATCGAATCGAATCGAAAAGAATCGAATTAAAAAGAATAGAATCGAAACATTCGAATCGAAATGAATCGACTCGAATTAAATCGGTTGAAAAGATCGAATCAAAAAACATCAAAGAGAATCGAAACGAATCGAATAGAATCAAATCGAATTGAAAAGAATCGTATCAAATCAAATCTAAAAGAATCGAATCGGGATCCCTGGGTGGTGCAGCGGTTTACCGCCTGCCTTTGGCCCAGGGCGCGATCCTGGAGACCCGGGATCGAATCCCATGTCGGGCTCCCGGTGCATGGAGCCTGCTTCTCCCACTGCCTATGTCTCTACCCCTCTCTCTCTTTCTCTCTGTGACTATCATAAATAAATAAAAATAAAAAAAATAAAAAAAATAAAAGAATCGAATCGAATCGAATCAAAAAGAATGGAATCGAATTGATTCGCATCGAAAAGAATCCATCGAATCGTATTGAATCGAAAAGAATCGAATCGAATCGAATCGAAGAATCGAATCGAAACGAATCGAATCGAAAAGAATCGAATCGAAAAGAATTGAATCGAAGAATATCAAATCGAATTGAAAAGAATTGACTCAAATCGAAAAGGATCGAATCGAAACACAAAGAATCGAATCGAATTCGAAAGAATCGAATTGAATTGAAATGAGAAGAATCGAATCGAATTGCATCGAATCGAAAATAATTGAATCGAATTGAATAAAAAATAATCAAATCGAGTCGAATAAAAAATTGGAATTGAATCGAATCGATAATCGAACCGAATCGAATCTTATCGAGTCGAATCGAAAATAATCGAATCGAATCAAATGGATTCAAAAACAATTAAATCGAATCGAAAAGAATCGAATGGAATCGAAAAGAATCAAACCGAATCAAAAAGAATCGAAAAGAATTGAATCAAGAAGAATCGAAATGAATTGAATCTAGTAGAATCACATCGAAGCTAGGGTAAAAGAATCGAATCGAATCAAAAATTATCTAAATCAATCCAATGAAATCCAAAAGAATTGAATCGAATCGAATCGAAAAGATTCGAATCGAAATGGAACAAGTGGAATCCAAATGATCGAATCGAATCAAATCGAAAAGAATCGAATTGAATTGAATCGATTCGAGAAGAATCGAAGCGAAAAGAATCGAATCGTATCGAATCGAATCGAATCGAAAAGAATCAAATTAAAAAGAATCGAATCGAATTGAAAAGAATCGAATCGAAAAAATCGAATCAAAAAGAATCGAATCGAATCGAAAAGAATCGAATCGAATCGAAAAGAATCGAATCGAATGGAATCGAATCGAAAAGAATCAATCGAATCGAAATGAATAGAAAAGAATCGAATAGATTCGAATCGACACGAATCGAAAAAAGTCGAAACGAATCGAATCATATCAAAGCGAAAAGAATCGAATCGAATCAAAAAGCATCGAATCGAACTGAATCGAAAAGAATCGAATCGAACAGACCGAAAAGAATCGAATCGAAGAGAATCGTATCGAATCGAATCGAATAGAACCGAAAGAATCGAATCGATTCCAATCGACCTGAATCGAAAAGAATCGAATCGAACAGTATCGAATCTAATTGAAATGAATCGAATCAAATAAAATAGAAGAGAATCAAATCGAAACGAAAAGAATCGAATCGAATCGAATTGAAAAGAATTGAATCAAATCGAAAAGAATCGAATCGAAATGAAAAGAATCGAATCGAATCGATCGAAATGATCGAATTGAAAAGTATCGAGTTGAATCGAATCAAATCGAAAAGAATCAAATCGAATCGTATCGAATCAAAAAGAATCAAATCGAATCGAATAGAATCGTATTTCATTGAATCGAAAAGAATTGAATCGAAAAGAATCGAGTCGAATCAAAACGAATCGAATCAAATCGAAAAGAATCGTATCGATTTGAATCGAAAAGAATCGGATCGAATCTTATATACTTGAATCAAAAAGAATCGAGTCGATTCAAATAAAAGAAAACAAACCGAATAGAAAAGAATCGAATCGAAAAGAAAAGAATCGATTCAAATCGAAAACCGAAAGGAATCAAAACGATTCGAATGGATACGAAACGAATCGAATCGAAAATAATAGAGTCGAATCGCACCGAATCGAAATGAAAATAATCAAATGGAATCGAATTGAAAATAACCGAATCAAATCAAATCGAAAATACTTGAAGCGAATCTAATAGAAAATAATCGATTCGCATTGAATCGAATCGAAAAACATCGAAATGAATTGAATTGAAAATAATGAAATCGAATCGAAAATAATCGAATCGAAAGTAATCTTATCGAATCGAAAATAATCGAATCGAATCGAATCGAAAATAATTGAACCGAGTCGATCGAATTGAGTTGAAAATAATCGAATCGAACCGAATTGAATCGAAAATAATCGAATCGAATCGAATAGAAAAGAATCGAATGGAATCGAAAAGAATCGAATCATTTCGAATTGAATCAAAAAGAATCGAATCGTATCGAATGGAATCGAAAAGAATCGAATCATATCGAATTGAATCGAAAAGAATCGAATCGAAGAGAACCGAAAAGAATCGAATCGAATACAATCGAAAAGAATCGTATCGAATCGAATCGAATTGAATCGAAAAGAATCGATTCCAATCGAATTGAATTGAATAGAATCGAATCGAACAGTACCGAATCGAATTGATAAGATTCGAATCAAATAAAATCGAAAAGAATCTAATTGAAACGAAAAGAATCCAATCGAATCGAATTGAAAGGAATCGAATCGAAAAAATCGAATCGAAAAGAATCGAGTTGAGTTGAATCGAATCGAATCATATCGAATCGAAAAGAATCGAACCGAATCGAATTGAATTGAAAAGAATTGAATCGAACTGAATCAAAAAGAATCGAATCGACCTGAATAGAAAAGAATCGAATCGAAATGTAACAAATTGAATCCAAATGATCGAATCGAATCAAATCGAAAAGAATCGAACAGAATCGAATCGAAACGAAAAGAATCGAACTGAAAATAAACGAATCGAATCGAATCGAATAGAATCGAACAGAATTGAATCGAACGAAAAGAATCTTATCGAATCGAATAAAATCGAATGGAGAAGAATCAAATCGAACCGAATCGAAAAGAACTGAATCGAAAAGAATCGAATCGAAGAGAATCTAATCGAAACGAAAATAATCAAATCGAATCCAAAACAATAGAATCGAAACGAAAAGAGGCGAATCGAATCGAATCGAAAAGAAGGGAATAGAAAAAAATCGAATCGAATCGAATCGAAAAGAATCGAATTAAAAAGAATAGAATCGAAACATTCGAATCGAAATGAATCGAATCGAATCAAATCGGTTGAAAAGATCGAATCAAAAAACATCAAAGAGAATCGAAACGAATCGAATCGAATCAAATCGAATTGAAAAGAATCGTATCAAATCAAATCTAAAAGAATCGAATCGGGATCCCTGGGTGGTGCAGCGGTTTAGCGCCTGCCTTTGGCCCAGGGCGCGATCCTGCAGACCCGGGATCGAATCCCATGTCGGGCTCCCGGTGCATGGAGCCTGCTTCTCCCACTGCCTATGTCTCTGCCCCTCTCTCTCTTTCTCTCTGTGACTATCATAAATAAATAAAAATAAAAAAAATAAAAAAAAAATAAAAGAATCGAATCGAATCGAATCAAAAAGAATGGAATCGAATTGATTCGCATTGAAAAGAATCGATCGAATCGTATTGAATCGAAAAGAATCGAATCGAATCGAATCGAAGAATCGAATCGAAATGAATCGAATCGAAAAGAATCGAATCGAAAAGAATTGAATCGAAGAATATCAAATCGAATTGAAAAGAATTGACTCAAATCGAAAAGAATCGAATCGAAACACAAAGAATCGAATCGAATCGAATTCGAAAGAATCGAATTGAATTGAAATGAGAAGAATCGAATCGAATTGCATCGAATCGAAAATAATTGAATCGAATTGAATAAAAAATAATCAAATCGAGTCGAATCAAAAATAATTGGAATTGAATCGAATCGATAATCGAACCGAATCGAATCCAATCGAGTCGAATCGAAAATAATCGAATCGAATCAAATGGATTCAAAAACAATTAAATCGAATCGAAAAGAATCGAATGGAATCGAAAAGAATCAAACCGAATCAAAAAGAATAGAAAAGAATTGAATCAAGAAGAATCGAAATGAATTGAATCGAGTAGAATCACATCGAAGCTAGGGTAAAAGAATCGAATCGAATCAAAAATTATCTAACTCAATCCAATGAAATCCAAAAGAATTGAATCGAATCGAATCGAAAAGATTCGAATCGAAATGTAACAAGTGGAATCCAAATGATCGAATCGAATCAAATCGAAAAGAATCGAGCAGAATCGAATCGAAACGAAAAGAATCGAACTGAAAATAATCGAATCGAATCGAATCGAATCGAATCGAATAGAATTGAATCGAACGAAAAGAATCTTATCGAATCGAATAGAAAAGAATCGAATCGAATCGAATGGAGAAGAATCAAATCGAACCGAATCGAAAAGAAATGAATCGAAAAGAATCGAATCGAAGAGAATCTAATCGAAACGAAAAGAATCAAATCGAATCCAAAAGAATAGAATCGAAACGAAAAGAGGTGAATCGAATCGAATCGAAAAGAAGCGAATAGAAAAAAATCGAATCGAATCGAATCGAAAAGAATCGAATTGAAAAGAATAGAATCGAAAAATTCGAATCGAATCAAATCGAAATGAATCGAATCGAATTAAATCGGTTGAAAAGATCGAATCAAAAAACATCAAAGAGAGTCGAAACGAATCGAAACGAATCGAATCGAATCAAATCGAATTGAAAAGAATCGTATCAAATCAAATCTAAAAGAATCGAATCGAATCTAATCAAAAAGAATGGAATCGAATTGATTCGCATCGAAAAGAATCGATCGAATCGTATTGAATCGAAAAGAATCGAATCGAATGGAATCGAATCGAATCGAAAGGAATCGAATCGAATCGAAAATAATTGAATCGAAGAATATCAAATCGAATTGAAAAGAATTGACTCAAATCGAAAAGGATCGAATCGAAACACAAAGAATCGAATCGAATCGAATTCGAAAGAATCGAATTGAATTGAAATGAGAAGAATCGAATCGAATTGCATCGAATCGAAAATAATTGAATCGAATTGAATAAGAAATAATCAAATCGAGTCGAATCAAAAATAATTGGATTTGAATCGAATCGATAATCGAACCGAATCGAATCCAATCGAGTCGAATCGAAAATAATCGAATCGAATCAAATGGATTCAAAAACAATTAAATCGAATCGAAAAGAATCGAATTGAATCGAAAAGAATCAAACCGAATCAAAAAGAATCGAAAAGAATTGAATCAAGAAGAATCGAAATGAATTGAATCGAGTAGAATCACATCGAAGCTAGGGTAAAAGAATCGAATCGAATCAAAAATTATCTAAATCAATCCAATGAAATCCAAAAGAATTGAATCGAATCGAATCGAAAAGATTCGAATCGAAATGTAACAAGTGGAATCCAAATGATCGAATCGAACCAAATCGAAAAGAATCGAATCGAAAAGAATCGAATTGAATTGAATCGATTCGAGAAGAATCGAATCGAAAAGAATCGAATCGTATCAAATCGAATCGAATCGAAAAGAATCAAATCGAAGAGAATAGAATCGAAACGAAAAGAATCGAATCGAATCGAATCAAAAAGAATCGAATCGAAACGACAAGAGGCGAATCGAATTGAATCGAAAAGAATCAAATTGAAAAGAATCGAATCGAATTGAAAAGAATCGAATCGAAAAAATCGAATCAAAAAGAATCGAATCGAATCGAAAAGAATAGAATCGAATGGAATCGAAAAGAATCAATCGAATCGAATTGAATAGAAAAGAATCGAATAGATTCGAATCGACACGAATCGAAAAAAGTCGAAACGAATCGAATCATATCAAAGCGAAAAGAATCGAATCGAATCAAAAAGCATCGAATCGAACTGAATCGAAAAGAATCGAATCGAACAGACCGAAAAGAATCGAATCGAAGAGAATCGTATCGAATCGAATCGAATAGAACCGAAAGAATCGAATCGATTCCAATCGACCTGAATCGAAAAGAATCGAATCGAACAGTATCGAATCTAATTGAAATGAATCGAATCAAATAAAATAGAAGAGAATCAAATCGAAACGAAAAGAATCGAATCGAATCGAATTGAAAAGAATTGAATCGAATCGAAAAGAATCGAATCGAAATGAAAAGAATCGAATCGAATCGATCGAAATGATCGAATTGAAAAGTATCGAGTTGAATCGAATCAAATCGAAAAGAATCAAATCGAATCATATCGAATCAAAAAGAATCAAATCGAATCGAATAGAATCGTATTTCATTGAATCGAAAAGAATTGAATCGAAAAGTATCGAGTCGAATCAAAACGAATCGAATCAAATCGAAAAGAATCGTATCGATTTGAATCGAAAAGAATTGGATCTAATCTTATATACTTGAATCAAAAAGAATCGAGTCGATTCAAATAAAAGAAATCAAACCGAATAGAGAAGAATCGAATCGAAAAGAAAAGAATCGATTCAAATCGAAAACCGAAAGGAATCAAAACGATTCGAATGGATACGAAACGAATCGAATCGAAAATAATAGAGTCGAATCGCACCGAATCGAAATGAAAATAATCAAATGGAATCGAATTGAAAATAACCGAATCAAATCAAATCGAAAATACTTGAAGCGAATCTAATAGAAAATAATCGATTCACATTGAATCGAATCGAAAAACATCGAAATGAATTGAATTGAAAATAATGAAATCGAATCGAAAATAATCGAATCGAAAGTAATCTTATCGAATCGAAAATAATCGAATCGAATCGAATCGAAAATAATTGAACCGAGTCGATCGAATTGAGTTGAAAATAATCGAATCGAACCGAATTGAATCGAAAATAATCGAATCGAATCGAATAGAAAAGAATCGAATGGAATCGAAAAGAATCGAATCATATCGAATTGAATCAAAAAGAATCGAATCGTATCGAATGGAATCGAAAAGAATCGAATCATATCGAATTGAATCGAAAAGAATCGAATCGAAGAGAACCGAAAAGAATCGAATCGAATACAATCGAAAAGAATCGTATCGAATCGAATCGAATTGAATCGAAAAGAATCGATTCCAATCGAATTGAATTGAATAGAATCGAATCGAACAGTACCGAATCGAATTGATAAGATTCGAATCAAGTAAAATCGAAAAGAATCTAATTGAAACGAAAAGAATCCAATCGAATCGAATTGAAAGGAATCGAATCGAAAAAATCGAATCGAAAAGAATCGAGTTGAGTTGAATCGAATCGAATCATATCGAATCGAAAAGAATCGAACCGAATCGAATTGAGTTGAAAAGAATTGAATCGAACTGAATCAAAAAGAATCGAATCGAACTGAATAGAAAAGAATCGAATCGAAATGTAACAAATTGAATCCAAATGATCGAATCGAATCAAATCGAAAAGAATCGAGCAGAATCGAATCGAAACGAAAAGAATCGAACTGAAAATAATCGAATCGAATCGAATCGAATCGAATCGAACAGAATTGAATCGAACGAAAAGAATCTTATCGAATCGAATCGAATCGAATGGAGAAGAATCAAATCGAACCGAATCGAAAAGAACTGAATCGAAAAGAATCGAATCGAAGAGAATCTAATCGAAACGAAAGGAATCAAATCGAATCCAAAACAATAGAATCGAAACGAAAAGAGGCGAATCGAATCGAATCGAAAAGAAGCGAAAAGAAAAAAATCGAATCGAATCGAATCGAAAAGAATCGAATTAAAAAGAATAGAATCGAAACATTCGAATCGAAATGAATCGAATCGAATTAAATCGGTTGAAAAGATCGAATCAAAAAACATCAAAGAGAATCGAAACGAATCGAATCGAATCAAATCGAATTGAAAAGAATCGTATCAAATCAAATCTAAAAGAATCGAATCGGGATCCCTGGGTGGTGCAGCGGTTTAGCGCCTGCCTTTGGCCCAGGGCGCGATCCTGGAGACCCGGGATCGAATCCCATGTCGGGCTCCCGGTGCATGGAGCCTGCTTCTCCCACTGCCTATGTCTCTGCCCCTCTCTCTCTTTCTCTCTGTGACTATCATAAATAAATAAAAATAAAAAAAAATAAATAAAAATAATCGAATCGAATCGAATCAAAAAGAATGGAATCGAATTGATTCGCATTGAAAAGAATCGATCGAATCGTATTGAATCGAAAAGAATCGAATCGAATCGAATCGAAGAATCGAAACGAAACGAATCGAATAGAAAAGAATCAAATCGAAAAGAATCGAATCGAAGAATATCAAATCGAATTGAAAAGAATTGACTCAAATCGAAAAGAATCGAATCGAAACACAAAGAATCGAATCGAATCGAATTCGAAAGAATCGAATTGAATTGAAATGAGAAGAATCGAATCGAATTGCATCGAATCGAAAATAATTGAATCGAATTGAATAAAAAATAATCAAATCGAGTCGAATCAAAAATAATTGGAATTGAATCGAATCGATAATCGAACCGAATCGAATCCAATCGAGTCGAATCGAAAATAATCGAATCGAATCAAATGGATTCAAAAACAATTAAATCGAATCGAAAAGAATCGAATGGAATCGAAAAGAATCAAACCGAATCAAAAAGAATCGAAAAGAATTGAATCAAGAAGAATCGAAATGAATTGAATCGAGTAGAATCACATCGAAGCTAGGGTAAAAAATCGAATCGAATCAAAAATTATCTAAATCAATCCAATGAAATCCAAAAGAATTGAATCGAATCGAATCGAAAAGATTCGAATCGAAATGTAACAAGTGGAATCCAAATGATCGAATCGAATCAAATCGAAAAGAATCGAATCGAAAAGAATCGAATTGAATTGAATCGATTCGAGAAGAATCGAATCGAAAAGAATCGAATCGAATCGAAAAGAATCGAATCGAAGAGAATATAATCGAAACAAAAAGAATCGAATCGAATCAAAAAGAATCGAATCGAAACGACAAGAGGCGAATCGAATCGAATCGAAAAGAATCAAATTGAAAAGAATCGAATCAAATTGAAAAGAATCGAATCGAAAAAATCGAATCAAAAAGAATCGAATCGAATCGAAAAGAATCGAATCGAATTGAAAAGAATAGAATCGAATGGAATCGAATCGAAAAGAATCAATCGAATCGAATTGAATAGAAAAGAATCGAATAGATTCGAATCGACACGAATCGAAAAAAGTCGAAACGAATCGAATCATATCAAAGCGAAAAGAATCGAATCGAATCAAAAAGAATCGAATCGAACTGAATCGAAAAGAATCGAATCGAACAGTACCGAATCGAATTGATAAGATTCGAATCAAATAAAATCGAAAAGAATCTAATTGAAACGAAAAGAATCCAATCGAATCGAATTGAAAGGAATCGAATTGAAAAAATCGAAACGAAAAGAATCGAATCGAATCGAATTGAAAAGAATTGAATCAAATCGAAAAGAATCGAATCGAATTGAAAAGAATCGAATCGAACTGAATCAAAAATAATCGAATCGAACTGAATAGAAAAGAATCGAATCGAAATGTAACAAATTGAATCCAAATGATCGAATCGAATCAAATCGAAAAGAATCGAGCAGAAGCGAATCGAAACGAAAAGAATCGAACTGAAAATAATCGAATCGGATCGAATAGAATCGAATCGAATTGAATCGAACGAAAAGAATCTTATCGAATCGAATCGAAAAGAATCGAATCGAATCGAATCGAATGGAGAAGAATCAAATCGAACCGAATCGAAAAGAACTGAATCGAAAAGAATCGAATCGAAGAGAATCTAATCGAAACGAAAAGAATCAAATCGAATCCAAAAGAATAGAATCGAAACGAAAAGAGGCGAATCGAATCGAATCGAAAAGAAGCGAATAGAAAAAAATCGAATCGAATCGAATCGAAAAGAATCGAATTGAAAAGAATAGAATCGAAAAATTCGAATCGAATCAAATCGAAATGAATCGAATCGAATTAAATCGGTTGAAAAGATCGAATCAAAAAACATCAAAGAGAATCGAAACGAATCGAAACGAATCGAATTGAATCAAATCGAATTGAAAAGAATCGTATCAAATCAAATCTAAAAGAATCGAATCGAATCGAATCAAAAAGAATGGAATCGAATTGATTCGCATCGAAAAGAATCGATCGAATCGTATTGAATCGAAAAGAATCGAATCGAATGGAATCGAATCGAATCGAAAAGAATCGAATCGAATCGAAAAGAATTGAATCGAAGAATATCAAATCGAATTGAAAAGAATTGACTCAAATCGAAAAGGATCGAATCGAAACACAAAGAATCGAATCGAATCGAATTCGAAAGAATCGAATTGAATTGAAATGAGAAGAATCGAATCGAATTGCATCGAATCGAAAATAATTGAATCGAATTGAATAAAAAATAATCAAATCGAGTCGAATCAAAAATAATTGGAATTGAATCGAATCGATAATCGAACCGAATCGAATCCAATCGAGTCGAATCGAAAATAATCGAATCGAATCAAATGGATTCAAAAACAATTAAATCGAATCGAATCGAAAAGAATCGAATTGAATTGAAAAGAATCAAACCGAATCAAAAAGAATCGAAAAGAATTGAATCAAGAAGAATCGAAATGAATTGAATCGAGTAGAATCAAATCGAAGCTAGGGTAAAAGAATCGAATCGAATCAAAAATTATCTAAATCAATCCAATGAAATCCAAAAGAATTGAATCGAATCGAATCGAAAAGATTCGAATCGAAATGTAACAAGTGGAATCCAAATGATCGAATCGAATCAAATCGAAAAGAATCGAATCGAAAAGAATCGAATTGAATTGAATCGATTCGAGAAGAATCGAATCGAAAAGAATCGAGTTGAGTTGAATCGAATCGAATCATATCGAATCGAACCGAATCGAATTGAGTTGAAAAGAATTGAATCGAACTGAATCAAAAAGAATCGAATCGAACTGAATAGAAAAGAATCGAATCGAAATGTAACAAATTGAATCCAAATGATCGAATCGAATCAAATCGAAAAGAATCGAGCAGAATCGAATCGAAACGAAAAGAATCGAACTGAAAATAATCGAATCGAATAGAATAGAATCGAATCGAACAGAATTGAATCGAACGAAAAGAATCTTATCGAATCGAATCGAATCGAATGGAGAAGAATCAAATCGAACCGAATCGAAAAGAACTGAATCGAAAAGAATCGAATCGAAGAGAATCTAATCGAAACGAAAGGAATCAAATCGAATCCAAAACAATAGAATCGAAACGAAAAGAGGCGAATCGAATCGAATCGAAAAGAAGCGAAAAGAAAAAAATCGAATCGAATCGAATCGAAAAGAATCGAATTAAAAAGAATAGAATCGAAACATTCGAATCGAAATGAATCGAATCGAATTAAATCGGTTGAAAAGATCGAATCAAAAAACATCAAAGAGAATCGAAACGAATCGAATCGAATCAAATCGAATTGAAAAGAATCGTATCAAATCAAATCTAAAAGAATCGAATCGGGATCCCTGGGTGGTGCAGCGGTTTACCGCCTGCCTTTGGCCCAGGGCGCGATCCTGGAGACCCGGGATCGAATCCCATGTCGGGCTCCCGGTGCATGGAGCCTGCTTCTCCCACTGCCTATGTCTCTGCCCCTCTCTCTCTTTCTCTCTGAGACTATCATAAATAAATAAAAATTAAAAAAAATAAATAAAAATAATCGAATCGAATCGAATCAAAAAGAATGGAATCGAATTGATTCGCATTGAAAAGAATCGATCGAATCGTATTGAATCGAAAAGAATCGAATCGAATCGAATCGAAGAATCGAAACGAAACGAATCGAATAGAAAAGAATCAAATCGAAAAGAATCGAATCGAAGAATATCAAATCGAATTGAAAAGAATTGACTCAAATCGAAAAGAATCGAATCGAAACACAAAGAATCGAATCGAATCGAATTCGAAAGAATCGAATTGAATTGAAATGAGAAGAATCGAATCGAATTGCATCGAATCGAAAATAATTGAATCGAATTGAATAAAAAATAATCAAATCGAGTCGAATCAAAAATAATTGGAATTGAATCGAATCGATAATCGAACCGAATCGAATCCAATCGAGTCGAATCGAAAATAATCGAATCGAATCAAATGGATTCAAAAACAATTAAATCGAATCGAAAAGAATCGAATGGAATCGAAAAGAATCAAACCGAATCAAAAAGAATCGAAAAGAATTGAATCAAGAAGAATCGAAATGAATTGAATCGAGTAGAATCACATCGAAGCTAGGGTAAAAAATCGAATCGAATCAAAAATTATCTAAATCAATCCAATGAAATCCAAAAGAATTGAATCGAATCGAATCGAAAAGATTCGAATCGAAATGTAACAAGTGGAATCCAAATGATCGAATCGAATCAAATCGAAAAGAATCGAATCGAAAAGAATCGAATTGAATTGAATCGATTCGAGAAGAATCGAATCGAAAAGAATCGAATCGAATCGAAAAGAATCGAATCGAAGAGAATATAATCGAAACAAAAAGAATCGAATCGAATCGAATCAAAAAGAATCGAATCGAAACGACAAGAGGCGAATCGAATCGAATCGAAAAGAATCAAATTGAAAAGAATCGAATCAAATTGAAAAGAATCGAATCGAAAAAATCGAATCAAAAAGAATCGAATCGAATCGAAAAGAATCGAATCGAATTGAAAAGAATAGAATCGAATGGAATCGAATCGAAAAGAATCAATCCAATCGAATTGAATAGAAAAGAATCGAATAGATTCGAATCGACACGAATCGAAAAAAGTCGAAACGAATCGAATCATATCAAAGCGAAAAGAATCGAATCGAATCAAAAAGAATCGAATCGAACAGAATCGAAAAGAATCGAATCGAACAGTACCGAATCGAATTGATAAGATTCGAATCAAATAAAATCGAAAAGAATCTAATTGAAACGAAAAGAATCCAATCGAATCGAATTGAAAGGAATCGAATTGAAAAAATCGAAACGAAAAGAATCGAATCGAATCGAATTGAAAAGAATTGAATCAAATCGAAAAGAATCGAATCGAATTGAAAAGAATCGAATCGAACTGAATCAAAAAGAATCGAATCGAACTGAATAGAAAAGAATCGAATCGAAATGTAACAAATTGAATCCAAATGATCGAATCGAATCAAATCGAAAAGAATCGAGCAGAATCGAATCGAAACGAAAAGAATCGAACTGAAAATAATCGAATCGAATAGAATAGAATCGAATCGAATTGAATCGAACGAAAAGAATCTTATCGAATCGAATCGAAAAGAATCGAATCGAATCGAATGGAGAAGAATCAAATCGAACCGAATCGAAAAGAACTGAATCGAAAAGAATCGAATCGAAGAGAATCTAATCGAAACGAAAGGAATCAAATCGAATCCAAAACAATAGAATCGAAACGAAAAGAGGCGAATCGAATCGAATCGAAAAGAAGCGAAAAGAAAAAAATCGAATCGAATCGAATCGAAAAGAATCGAATTAAAAAGAATAGAATCGAAACATTCGAATCGAAATGAATCGAATCGAATTAAATCGGTTGAAAAGATCGAATCAAAAAACATCAAAGAGAATCGAAACGAATCGAATCGAATCAAATCGAATTGAAAAGAATCGTATCAAATCAAATCTAAAAGAATCGAATCGGGATCCCTGGGTGGTGCAGCGGTTTACCGCCTGCCTTTGGCCCAGGGCGCGATCCTGGAGACCCGGGATCGAATCCCATGTCGGGCTCCCGGTGCATGGAGCCTGCTTCTCCCACTGCCTATGTCTCTGCCCCTCTCTCTCTTTCTCTCTGAGACTATCATAAATAAATAAAAATTAAAAAAAATAAATAAAAATAATCGAATCGAATCGAATCAAAAAGAATGGAATCGAATTGATTCGCATTGAAAAGAATCGATCGAATCGTATTGAATCGAAAAGAATCGAATCGAATCGAATCGAAGAATCGAAACGAAACGAATCGAATAGAAAAGAATCAAATCGAAAAGAATCGAATCGAAGAATATCAAATCGAATTGAAAAGAATTGACTCAAATCGAAAAGAATCGAATCGAAACACAAAGAATCGAATCGAATCGAATTCGAAAGAATCGAATTGAATTGAAATGAGAAGAATCGAATCGAATTGCATCGAATCGAAAATAATTGAATCGAATTGAATAAAAAATAATCAAATCGAGTCGAATCAAAAATAATTGGAATTGAATCGAATCGATAATCGAACCGAATCGAATCCAATCGAGTCGAATCGAAAATAATCGAATCGAATCAAATGGATTCAAAAACAATTAAATCGAATCGAAAAGAATCGAATGGAATCGAAAAGAATCAAACCGAATCAAAAAGAATCGAAAAGAATTGAATCAAGAAGAATCGAAATGAATTGAATCGAGTAGAATCACATCGAAGCTAGGGTAAAAAATCGAATCGAATCAAAAATTATCTAAATCAATCCAATGAAATCCAAAAGAATTGAATCGAATCGAATCGAAAAGATTCGAATCGAAATGTAACAAGTGGAATCCAAATGCTCGAATCGAATCAAATCGAAAAGAATCGAATCGAAAAGAATCGAATTGAATTGAATCGATTCGAGAAGAATCGAATCGAAAAGAATCGAATCGAATCGAAAAGAATCGAATCGAAGAGAATATAATCGAAACAAAAAGAATCGAATCGAATCGAATCAAAAAGAATCGAATCGAAACGACAAGAGGCGAATCGAATCGAATCGAAAAGAATCAAATTGAAAAGAATCGAATCAAATTGAAAAGAATCGAATCGAAAAAATCGAATCAAAAAGAATCGAATCGAATCGAAAAGAATCGAATCGAATTGAAAAGAATAGAATCGAATGGAATCGAATCGAAAAGAATCAATCGAATCGAATTGAATAGAAAAGAATCGAATAGATTCGAATCGACACGAATCGAAAAAAGTCGAAACGAATCGAATCATATCAAAGCGAAAAGAATCGAATCGAATCAAAAAGAATCGAATCGAACTGAATCGAAAAGAATCGAATCGAACAGTACCGAATCGAATTGATAAGATTCGAATCAAATAAAATCGAAAAGAATCTAATTGAAACGAAAAGAATCCAATCGAATCGAATTGAAAGGAATCGAATTGAAAAAATCGAAACGAAAAGAATCGAATCGAATCGAATTGAAAAGAATTGAATCAAATCGAAAAGAATCGAATCGAATTGAAAAGAATCGAATCGAACTGAATCAAAAAGAATCGAATCGAACTGAATAGAAAAGAATCGAATCGAAATGTAACAAATTGAATCCAAATGATCGAATCGAATCAAATCGAAAAGAATCGAGCAGAAGCGAATCGAAACGAAAAGAATCGAACTGAAAATAATCGAATCGGATCGAATAGAATCGAATCGAATTGAATCGAACGAAAAGAATCTTATCGAATCGAATCGAAAAGAATCGAATCGAATCGAATCGAATGGAGAAGAATCAAATCGAACCGAATCGAAAAGAACTGAATCGAAAAGAATCGAATCGAAGAGAATCTAATCGAAACGAAAAGAATCAAATCGAATCCAAAAGAATAGAATCGAAACGAAAAGAGGCGAATCGAATCGAATCGAAAAGAAGCGAATAGAAAAAAATCGAATCGAATCGAATCGAAAAGAATCGAATTGAAAAGAATAGAATCGAAAAATTCGAATCGAATCAAATCGAAATGAATCGAATCGAATTAAATCGGTTGAAAAGATCGAATCAAAAAACATCAAAGAGAATCGAAACGAATCGAAACGAATCGAATTGAATCAAATCGAATTGAAAAGAATCGTATCAAATCAAATCTAAAAGAATCGAATCGAATCGAATCAAAAAGAATGGAATCGAATTGATTCGCATCGAAAAGAATCGATCGAATCGTATTGAATCGAAAAGAATCGAATCGAATGGAATCGAATCGAATCGAAAAGAATCGAATCGAATCGAAAAGAATTGAATCGAAGAATATCAAATCGAATTGAAAAGAATTGACTCAAATCGAAAAGGATCGAATCGAAACACAAAGAATCGAATCGAATCGAATTCGAAAGAATCGAATTGAATTGAAATGAGAAGAATCGAATCGAATTGCATCGAATCGAAAATAATTGAATCGAATTGAATAAAAAATAATCAAATCGAGTCGAATCAAAAATAATTGGAATTGAATCGAATCGATAATCGAACCGAATCGAATCCAATCGAGTCGAATCGAAAATAATCGAATCGAATCAAATGGATTCAAAAACAATTAAATCGAATCGAATCGAAAAGAATCGAATTGAATTGAAAAGAATCAAACCGAATCAAAAAGAATCGAAAAGAATTGAATCAAGAAGAATCGAAATGAATTGAATCGAGTAGAATCAAATCGAAGCTAGGGTAAAAGAATCGAATCGAATCAAAAATTATCTAAATCAATCCAATGAAATCCAAAAGAATTGAATCGAATCGAATCGAAAAGATTCGAATCGAAATGTAACAAGTGGAATCCAAATGATCGAATCGAATCAAATCGAAAAGAATCGAATCGAAAAGAATCGAATTGAATTGAATCGATTCGAGAAGAATCGAATCGAAAAGAATCGAGTTGAGTTGAATCGAATCGAATCATATCGAATCGAACCGAATCGAATTGAGTTGAAAAGAATTGAATCGAACTGAATCAAAAAGAATCGAATCGAACTGAATAGAAAAGAATCGAATCGAAATGTAACAAATTGAATCCAAATGATCGAATCGAATCAAATCGAAAAGAATCGAGCAGAATCGAATCGAAACGAAAAGAATCGAACTGAAAATAATCGAATCGAATAGAATAGAATCGAATCGAACAGAATTGAATCGAACGAAAAGAATCTTATCGAATCGAATCGAATCGAATGGAGAAGAATCAAATCGAACCGAATCGAAAAGAACTGAATCGAAAAGAATCGAATCGAAGAGAATCTAATCGAAACGAAAGGAATCAAATCGAATCCAAAACAATAGAATCGAAACGAAAAGAGGCGAATCGAATCGAATCGAAAAGAAGCGAAAAGAAAAAAATCGAATCGAATCGAATCGAAAAGAATCGAATTAAAAAGAATAGAATCGAAACATTCGAATCGAAATGAATCGAATCGAATTAAATCGGTTGAAAAGATCGAATCAAAAAACATCAAAGAGAATCGAAACGAATCGAATCGAATCAAATCGAATTGAAAAGAATCGTATCAAATCAAATCTAAAAGAATCGAATCGGGATCCCTGGGTGGTGCAGCGGTTTACCGCCTGCCTTTGGCCCAGGGCGCGATCCTGGAGACCCGGGATCGAATCCCATGTCGGGCTCCCGGTGCATGGAGCCTGCTTCTCCCACTGCCTATGTCTCTGCCCCTCTCTCTCTTTCTCTCTGAGACTATCATAAATAAATAAAAATTAAAAAAAATAAATAAAAATAATCGAATCGAATCGAATCAAAAAGAATGGAATCGAATTGATTCGCATTGAAAAGAATCGATCGAATCGTATTGAATCGAAAAGAATCGAATCGAATCGAATCGAAGAATCGAAACGAAACGAATCGAATAGAAAAGAATCAAATCGAAAAGAATCGAATCGAAGAATATCAAATCGAATTGAAAAGAATTGACTCAAATCGAAAAGAATCGAATCGAAACACAAAGAATCGAATCGAATCGAATTCGAAAGAATCGAATTGAATTGAAATGAGAAGAATCGAATCGAATTGCATCGAATCGAAAATAATTGAATCGAATTGAATAAAAAATAATCAAATCGAGTCGAATCAAAAATAATTGGAATTGAATCGAATCGATAATCGAACCGAATCGAATCCAATCGAGTCGAATCGAAAATAATCGAATCGAATCAAATGGATTCAAAAACAATTAAATCGAATCGAAAAGAATCGAATGGAATCGAAAAGAATCAAACCGAATCAAAAAGAATCGAAAAGAATTGAATCAAGAAGAATCGAAATGAATTGAATCGAGTAGAATCACATCGAAGCTAGGGTAAAAAATCGAATCGAATCAAAAATTATCTAAATCAATCCAATGAAATCCAAAAGAATTGAATCGAATCGAATCGAAAAGATTCGAATCGAAATGTAACAAGTGGAATCCAAATGATCGAATCGAATCAAATCGAAAAGAATCGAATCGAAAAGAATCGAATTGAATTGAATCGATTCGAGAAGAATCGAATCGAAAAGAATCGAATCGAATCGAAAAGAATCGAATCGAAGAGAATATAATCGAAACAAAAAGAATCGAATCGAATCGAATCAAAAAGAATCGAATCGAAACGACAAGAGGCGAATCGAATCGAATCGAAAAGAATCAAATTGAAAAGAATCGAATCAAATTGAAAAGAATCGAATCGAAAAAATCGAATCAAAAAGAATCGAATCGAATCGAAAAGAATCGAATCGAATTGAAAAGAATAGAATCGAATGGAATCGAATCGAAAAGAATCAATCCAATCGAATTGAATAGAAAAGAATCGAATAGATTCGAATCGACACGAATCGAAAAAAGTCGAAACGAATCGAATCATATCAAAGCGAAAAGAATCGAATCGAATCAAAAAGAATCGAATCGAACAGAATCGAAAAGAATCGAATCGAACAGTACCGAATCGAATTGATAAGATTCGAATCAAATAAAATCGAAAAGAATCTAATTGAAACGAAAAGAATCCAATCGAATCGAATTGAAAGGAATCGAATTGAAAAAATCGAAACGAAAAGAATCGAATCGAATCGAATTGAAAAGAATTGAATCAAATCGAAAAGAATCGAATCGAATTGAAAAGAATCGAATCGAACTGAATCAAAAAGAATCGAATCGAACTGAATAGAAAAGAATCGAATCGAAATGTAACAAATTGAATCCAAATGATCGAATCGAATCAAATCGAAAAGAATCGAGCAGAATCGAATCGAAACGAAAAGAATCGAACTGAAAATAATCGAATCGAATAGAATAGAATCGAATCGAATTGAATCGAACGAAAAGAATCTTATCGAATCGAATCGAAAAGAATCGAATCGAATCGAATGGAGAAGAATCAAATCGAACCGAATCGAAAAGAACTGAATCGAAAAGAATCGAATCGAAGAGAATCTAATCGAAACGAAAGGAATCAAATCGAATCCAAAACAATAGAATCGAAACGAAAAGAGGCGAATCGAATCGAATCGAAAAGAAGCGAAAAGAAAAAAATCGAATCGAATCGAATCGAAAAGAATCGAATTAAAAAGAATAGAATCGAAACATTCGAATCGAAATGAATCGAATCGAATTAAATCGGTTGAAAAGATCGAATCAAAAAACATCAAAGAGAATCGAAACGAATCGAATCGAATCAAATCGAATTGAAAAGAATCGTATCAAATCAAATCTAAAAGAATCGAATCGGGATCCCTGGGTGGTGCAGCGGTTTACCGCCTGCCTTTGGCCCAGGGCGCGATCCTGGAGACCCGGGATCGAATCCCATGTCGGGCTCCCGGTGCATGGAGCCTGCTTCTCCCACTGCCTATGTCTCTGCCCCTCTCTCTCTTTCTCTCTGAGACTATCATAAATAAATAAAAATTAAAAAAAATAAATAAAAATAATCGAATCGAATCGAATCAAAAAGAATGGAATCGAATTGATTCGCATTGAAAAGAATCGATCGAATCGTATTGAATCGAAAAGAATCGAATCGAATCGAATCGAAGAATCGAAACGAAACGAATCGAATAGAAAAGAATCAAATCGAAAAGAATCGAATCGAAGAATATCAAATCGAATTGAAAAGAATTGACTCAAATCGAAAAGAATCGAATCGAAACACAAAGAATCGAATCGAATCGAATTCGAAAGAATCGAATTGAATTGAAATGAGAAGAATCGAATCGAATTGCATCGAATCGAAAATAATTGAATCGAATTGAATAAAAAATAATCAAATCGAGTCGAATCAAAAATAATTGGAATTGAATCGAATCGATAATCGAACCGAATCGAATCCAATCGAGTCGAATCGAAAATAATCGAATCGAATCAAATGGATTCAAAAACAATTAAATCGAATCGAAAAGAATCGAATGGAATCGAAAAGAATCAAACCGAATCAAAAAGAATCGAAAAGAATTGAATCAAGAAGAATCGAAATGAATTGAATCGAGTAGAATCACATCGAAGCTAGGGTAAAAAATCGAATCGAATCAAAAATTATCTAAATCAATCCAATGAAATCCAAAAGAATTGAATCGAATCGAATCGAAAAGATTCGAATCGAAATGTAACAAGTGGAATCCAAATGCTCGAATCGAATCAAATCGAAAAGAATCGAATCGAAAAGAATCGAATTGAATTGAATCGATTCGAGAAGAATCGAATCGAAAAGAATCGAATCGAATCGAAAAGAATCGAATCGAAGAGAATATAATCGAAACAAAAAGAATCGAATCGAATCGAATCAAAAAGAATCGAATCGAAACGACAAGAGGCGAATCGAATCGAATCGAAAAGAATCAAATTGAAAAGAATCGAATCAAATTGAAAAGAATCGAATCGAAAAAATCGAATCAAAAAGAATCGAATCGAATCGAAAAGAATCGAATCGAATTGAAAAGAATAGAATCGAATGGAATCGAATCGAAAAGAATCAATCGAATCGAATTGAATAGAAAAGAATCGAATAGATTCGAATCGACACGAATCGAAAAAAGTCGAAACGAATCGAATCATATCAAAGCGAAAAGAATCGAATCGAATCAAAAAGAATCGAATCGAACTGAATCGAAAAGAATCGAATCGAACAGTACCGAATCGAATTGATAAGATTCGAATCAAATAAAATCGAAAAGAATCTAATTGAAACGAAAAGAATCCAATCGAATCGAATTGAAAGGAATCGAATTGAAAAAATCGAAACGAAAAGAATCGAATCGAATCGAATTGAAAAGAATTGAATCAAATCGAAAAGAATCGAATCGAATTGAAAAGAATCGAATCGAACTGAATCAAAAAGAATCGAATCGAACTGAATAGAAAAGAATCGAATCGAAATGTAACAAATTGAATCCAAATGATCGAATCGAATCAAATCGAAAAGAATCGAGCAGAATCGAATCGAAACGAAAAGAATCGAACTGAAAATAATCGAATCGAATCGAATAGAATAGAATCGAATAGAATTGAATCGAACGAAAAGAATCTTATCGAATCGAATCGAAAAGAATCGAATCGAATCGAATGGAGAAGAATCAAATCGAACCGAATCGAAAAGAACTGAATCGAAAAGAATCGAATCGAAGAGAATCTAATCGAAACGAAAAGAATCAAATCGAATCCAAAAGAATAGAATCGAAACGAAAAGAGGCGAATCGAATCGAATCGAAAAGAAGCGAATAGAAAAAAATCGAATCGAATCGAATCGAAAAGAATCGAATTGAAAAGAATAGAATCGAAAAATTCGAATCGAATCAAATCGAAATGAATCGAATCGAATTAAATCGGTTGAAAAGATCGAATCAAAAAACATCAAAGAGAATCGAAACGAATCGAAACGAATCGAATTGAATCAAATCGAATTGAAAAGAATCGTATCAAATCAAATCTAAAAGAATCGAATCGAATCGAATCAAAAAGAATGGAATCGAATTGATTCGCATCGAAAAGAATCGATCGAATCGTATTGAATCGAAAAGAATCGAATCGAATGGAATCGAATCGAATCGAAAAGAATCGAATCGAATCGAATCGAAAAGAATTGAATCGAAGAATATCAAATCGAATTGAAAAGAATTGACTCAAATCGAAAAGGATCGAATCGAAACACAAAGAATCGAATCGAATCGAATTCGAAAGAATCGAATTGAATTGAAATGAGAAGAATCGAATCGAATTGCATCGAATCGAAAATAATTGAATCGAATTGAATAAAAAATAATCAAATCGAGTCGAATCAAAAATAATTGGAATTGAATCGAATCGATAATCGAACCGAATCGAATCCAATCGAGTCGAATCGAAAATAATCGAATCGAATCAAATGGATTCAAAAACAATTAAATCGAATCGAAAAGATTCGAATCGAAATGTAACAAGTGGAATCCAAATGATCGAATCGAATCAAATCGAAAAGAATCGAATCGAAAAGAATCGAATTGAATTGAATCGATTCGAGAAGAATCGAATCGAAAAGAAGCGAATCGTATCAAATCGAATCGAATCGAAAAGAATCGAATCGAAGAGAATATAATCGAAACAAAAAGAATCGAATCGAATCGAATCAAAAAGAATCGAATCGAAACGACAAGAGGCGAATCGAATCGAATCGAAAAGAATCAAATTGAAAAGAATCGAATCAAATTGAAAAGAATCGAATCGAAAAAATCGAATCAAAAAGAATCGAATCGAATCGTATCGAATCGAAAAGAATCGAAAAGAATAGAATCGAATGGAATCGAATCGAAAAGAATCAATCGAATCGAATTGAATAGAAAAGAATCGAATAGATTCGAATCGACACGAATCGAAAAAAGTCGAAACGAATCGAATCATATCAAAGCGCAAAGAATCGAATCGAGTCCAAAAGAATCGAATCGAACTGAATCGAAAAGAATCGAATCGAACAGACCGAAAAGAATCGAATCGAAGAGAATCGTATCGAATCGAATCGAATAGAACCGAAAGAATCGAATCGATTCCAATCGACCTGAATCGAAAAGAATCGAATCGAACAGTATCGAATCTAATTGAAATGAATCGAATCAAATAAAATAGAAGAGAATCAAATCGAAACGAAAAGAATCGAATCGAATCGAATTGAAAAGAATTGAATCAAATCGAAAAGAATCGAATCGAAATGAAAAGAATCGAATCGAATCGATCGAAATGATCGATTTGAAAAGTATCGAGTTGAATCGAATCAAATCGAAAAGAATCAAATCGAATCGTATGGAATCAAAAAGAATCAAATCAAATCGAATCGAAAAGAATAGAACCGTATTTCATTGAATCGAAAAGAATTGAATCGAAAAGAATCGAGTCGAATCAAAACGAATCGAATCAAATCGAAAAGAATCGTATCGATTTGAATCGAAAAGAATCGGATCGAATCTTATATACTTGAATCAAAAAGAATCGAGTCGATTCAAATCAAAAAATCAAACCGAATAGAAAAGAATTGAATCGAAAAGAAAAGAATCGATTCAAATCGAAAACCGAAAGGAATCAAAACGATTCGAATGGATACGAAACGAATCGAATCGAAAATAATAGAATCGAATCGTACCGAACCGAAATGAAAATAATCAAATGGAATCGAATTGAAAATAACCGAATCAAATCAAATCGAAAATAATTGAAGCGGGGATTCCTGGGAGGGGCAGCGGTTTAGTGCCTGCCTTTGGCCCAGGGCGCGATCCTGGAGACCCGGGATCAAATCCCACATAGGGCTCCCGGTGCTTGGAGCTTGCTTCTCCCTCTGCCTATCTCTGCCTCTCTCTCTCTCTGTGACTATCATAAATAAATAAAAAATTTAGAAAAAAAAGAAAATAATTGAAGCGAATCTAATAGAAAATAGTTGATTCGCATTGAATCGAATCGAAAAACATCGAAATGAATTGAATTGAAAATAATGAAATCGAATCGAAAATAATCGAATCGAAAGTAATCTTATCGAATCGAAAATAATCGAATCGAATCGAATCGAAAATAATTGAACCGAGTCGATCGAATTGAGTTGAAAATAATCGAATCAAACCGAATTGAATCGAAAATAATCGAATCGAATCGAATAGAAAAGAATCGAATGGAATCGAAAAGAATCGAATCATATCGAATTGAATCGAAAAGAATCGAATCGAAGAGAACCGAAAAGAATCGAATCGAATACAATCGAAAAGAATCGTATCGAATCGAATCGAATTGAATCGAAAAGAATCGATTCCAATCGAATTGAATTGAATAGAATCGAATCGAACAGTACCGAATCGAATTGATAAGATTCGAATCAAGTAAAATCGAAAAGAATCTAATTGAAACGAAAAGAATCCAATCGAATCGAATAAAAGGAATCGAATCGAAAAAATCGAATGGAAAAGAATCGAGTTGAGTTGAATCGAATCGAATCATATCGAATCGAAAAGAATCGAACCGAATCGAATTGAGTTGAAAAGAATTGAATCGAACTGAATCAAAAAGAATCGAATCGACCTGAATAGAAAAGAATCAAATCGAAAGGTAACAAATTGAATCCAAATGATCGAATCGAATCAAATCGAAAAGAATCGAGCAGAATCGAATCGAAACGAAAAGAATCGAACTGAAAATAATCGAATCGAATCGAATCGAATCGAATCGAACAGAATTGAATCGAACGAAAAGAATCTTATCGAATCGAATCGAATCGAATGGAGAAGAATCAAATCGAACCGAATCGAAAAGAACTGAATCGAAAAGAATCGAATCGAAGAGAATCTAATCGAAACGAAAGGAATCAAATCGAATCCAAAACAATAGAATCGAAACGAAAAGAGGCGAATCGAATCGAATCGAAAAGAAGCGAAAAGAAAAAAATCGAATCGAATCGAATCGAAAAGAATCGAATTAAAAAGAATAGAATCGAAACATTCGAATCGAAATGAATCGAATCGAATTAAATCGGTTGAAAAGATCGAATCAAAAAACATCAAAGAGAATCGAAACGAATCGAATCGAATCAAATCGAATTGAAAAGAATCGTATCAAATCAAATCTAAAAGAATCGAATCGGGATCCCTGGGTGGTGCAGCGGTTTACCGCCTGCCTTTGGCCCAGGGCGCGATCCTGGAGACCCGGGATCGAATCCCATGTCGGGCTCCCGGTGCATGGAGCCTGCTTCTCCCACTGCCTATGTCTCTGCCCCTCTCTCTCTTTCTCTCTGTGACTATCATAAATAAATAAAAATAAAAAAAAATAAATAAAAATAATCGAATCGAATCGAATCGAATCAAAAAGAATGGAATCGAATTGATTCGCATTGAAAAGAATCGATCGAATCGTATTGAATCGAAAAGAATCGAATCGAATCGAATCGAAGAATCGAATCGAAACGAATCGAATCGAAAAGAATCGAATCGAAAAGAATCGAATCGAAGAATATCAAATCGAATTGAAAAGAATTGACTCAAATCGAAAAGAATCGAATCGAAACACAAAGAATCGAATCGAATCGAATTCGAAAGAATCGAATTGAATTGAAATGAGAAGAATCGAATCGAATTGCATCGAATCGAAAATAATTGAATCGAATTGAATAAAAAATAATCAAATCGAGTCGAATCAAAAATAATTGGAATTGAATCGAATCGATAATCGAACCGAATCGAATCCAATCGAGTCGAATCGAAAATAATCGAATCGAATCAAATGGATTCAAAAACAATTAAATCGAATCGAAAAGAATCGAATGGAATCGAAAAGAATCAAACCGAATCAAAAAGAATCGAAAAGAATTGAATCAAGAAGAATCGAAATGAATTGAATCGAGTAGAATCACATCGAAGCTAGGGTAAAAAATCGAATCGAATCAAAAATTATCTAAATCAATCCAATGAAATCCAAAAGAATTGAATCGAATCGAATCGAAAAGATTCGAATCGAAATGTAACAAGTGGAATCCAAATGATCGAATCGAATCAAATCGAAAAGAATCGAATCGAAAAGAATCGAATTGAATTGAATCGATTCGAGAAGAATCGAATCGAAAAGAATCGAATCGAATCGAAAAGAATCGAATCGAAGAGAATATAATCGAAACAAAAAGAATCGAATCGAATCGAATCAAAAAGAATCGAATCGAAACGACAAGAGGCGAATCGAATCGAATCGAAAAGAATCAAATTGAAAAGAATCGAATCAAATTGAAAAGAATCGAATCGAAAAAATCGAATCAAAAAGAATCGAATCGAATCGAAAAGAATCGAATCGAATTGAAAAGAATAGAATCGAATGGAATCGAATCGAAAAGAATCAATCGAATCGAACTGAATAGAAAAGAATCGAATAGATTCGAATCGACACGAATCGAAAAAAGTCGAAACGAATCGAATCATATCAAAGCGAAAAGAATCGAATCGAATCAAAAAGAATCGAATCGAACTGAATCGAAAAGAATCGAATCGAACAGTACCGAATCGAATTGATAAGATTCGAATCAAATAAAATCGAAAAGAATCTAATTGAAACGAAAAAAATCCAATCGAATCGAATTGAAAGGAATCGAATTGAAAAAATCGAAACGAAAAGAATCGAATCGAATCGAATTGAAAAGAATTGAATCAAATCGAAAAGAATCGAATCGAATTGAAAAGAATCGAATCGAACTGAATCAAAAAGAATCGAATCGAACTGAATAGAAAAGAATCGAATCGAAATGTAACAAATTGAATCCAAATGATCGAATCGAATCAAATCGAAAAGAATCGAGCAGAATCGAATCGAAACGAAAAGAATCGAACTGAAAATAATCGAATCGAATCGAATCGAATAGAATCGAATAGAATTGAATCGAACGAAAAGAATCTTATCGAATCGAATCGAAAAGAATCGAATCGAATCGAATGGAGAAGAATCAAATCGAACCGAATCGAAAAGAACTGAATCGAAAAGAATTGAATCGAAGAATATCAAATCGAATTGAAAAGAATTGACTCAAATCGAAAAGGATCGAATCGAAACACAAAGAATCGAATCGAATCGAATTCGAAAGAATCGAATTGAATTGAAATGAGAAGAATCGAATCGAATTGCATCGAATCGAAAATAATTGAATCGAATTGAATAAAAAATAATCAAATCGAGTCGAATCAAAAATAATTGGAATTGAATCGAATCGATAATCGAACCGAATCGAATCCAATCGAGTCGAATCGAAAATAATCGAATCGAATCAAATGGATTCAAAAACAATTAAATCGAATCGAAAAGAATCGAATGGAATCGAAAAGAATCAAACCGAATCAAAAAGAATCGAAAAGAATTGAATCAAGAAGAATCGAAATGAATTGAATCGAGTAGAATCACATCGAAGCTAGGGTAAAAGAATCGAATCGAATCAAAAATTATCTAACTCAATCCAATGAAATCCAAAAGAATTGAATCGAATCGAATCGAAAAGATTCGAATCGAAATGTAACAAGTGGAATCCAAATGATCGAATCGAATCAAATCGAAAAGAATCGAATCGAAAAGAATCGAATTGATTTGAATCGATTCGAGAAGAATCGAATCGAAAAGAAGCGAATCGTATCAAATCGAATCGAATCGAAAAGAATCGAATCGAAGAGAATATAATCGAAACAAAAAGAATCGAATCGAATCAAAAAGAATCGAATCGAAACGACAAGAGGCGAATCGAATCGAATCGAAAAGAATCAAATTGAAAAGAATCGAATCAAATTGAAAAGAATCGAATCGAAAAAATCGAATCAAAAAGAATCGAATCGAATCGTATCGAATCGAAAAGAATAGAATCGAATGGAATCGAATCGAAAAGAATCAATCGAATCGAATTGAATAGAAAAGAATCGAATAGATTCGAATCGACACGAATCGAAAAAAGTCGAAACGAATCGAATCATATCAAAGCGCAAAGAATCGAATCGAGTCCAAAAGAATCGAATCGAACTGAATCGAAAAGAATCGAATCGAACAGACCGAAAAGAATCGAATCGAAGAGAATCGTATCGAATCGAATCGAATAGAACCGAAAGAATCGAATCGATTCCAATCGACCTGAATCGAAAAGAATCGAATCGAACAGTATCGAATCTAATTGAAATGAATCGAATCAAATAAAATAGAAGAGAATCAAATCGAAACGAAAAGAATCGAATCGAATCGAATTGAAAAGAATTGAATCAAATCGAAAAGAATCGAATCGAAATGAAAAGAATCGAATCGAATCGATCGAAATGATCGATTTGAAAAGTATCGAGTTGAATCGAATCAAATCGAAAAGAATCAAATCGAATCGTATGGAATCAAAAAGAATCAAATCAAATCGAATCGAAAAGAATAGAACCGTATTTCATTGAATCGAAAAGAATTGAATCGAAAAGAATCGAGTCGAATCAAAACGAATCGAATCAAATCGAAAAGAATCGTATCGATTTGAATCGAAAAGAATCGGATCGAATCTTATATACTTGAATCAAAAAGAATCGAGTCGATTCAAATCAAAAAAATCAAACCGAATAGAAAAGAATCGAATCGAAAAGAAAAGAATCGATTCAAATCGAAAACCGAAAGGAATCAAAACGATTCGAATGGATACGAAACGAATCGAATCGAAAATAATAGAATCGAATCGTACCGAACCGAAATGAAAATAATCAAATGGAATCGAATTGAAAATAACCGAATCAAATCAAATCGAAAATAATTGAAGCGGGGATTCCTGGGAGGGGCAGCGGTTTAGTGCCTGCCTTTGGCCCAGGGCGCGATCCTGGAGACCCGGGATCAAATCCCACATAGGGCTCCCGGTGCTTGGAGCTTGCTTCTCCCTCTGCCTATCTCTGCCTCTCTCTCTCTCTCTGTGACTATCATAAATAAATAAAAAATTTAGAAAAAAAAGAAAATAATTGAAGCGAATCTAATAGAAAATAATCGATTCGCATTGAATCGAATCGAAAAACATCGAAATGAATTGAATTGAAAATAATGAAATCGAATCGAAAATAATCGAATCGAAAGTAATCTTATCGAATCGAAAATAATCGAATCGAATCGAATCGAAAATAATTGAACCGAGTCGATCGAATTGAGTTGAAAATAATCGAATCAAACCGAATTGAATCGAAAATAATCGAATCGAATCGAATAGAAAAGAATCGAATGGAATCGAAAAGAATCGAATCATATCGAATTGAATCGAAAAGAATCGAATCGAAGAGAACCGAAAAGAATCGAATCGAATACAATCGAAAAGAATCGTATCGAATCGAATCGAATTGAATCGAAAAGAATCGATTCCAATCGAATTGAATTGAATAGAATCGAATCGAACAGTACCGAATCGAATTGATAAGATTCGAATCAAGTAAAATCGAAAAGAATCTAATTGAAACGAAAAGAATCCAATCGAATCGAATTGAAAGGAATCGAATCGAAAAAATCGAATCGAAAAGAATCGAGTTGAGTTGAATCGAATCGAATCATATCGAATCGAAAAGAATCGAACCGAATCGAATTGAGTTGAAAAGAATTGAATCGAACTGAATCAAAAAGAATCGAATCGACCTGAATAGAAAAGAATCGAATCGAAATGTAACAAATTGAATCCAAATGATCGAATCGAATCAAATCGAAAAGAATCGAGCAGAATCGAATCGAAACGAAAAGAATTGAACTGAAAATAATCGAATCGAATCGAATAGAATCGAACAGAATTGAATCGAACGAAAAGAATCTTATCGAATCGAATCGAATCGAATGGAGAAGAATCAAATCGAACCGAATCGAAAAGAACTGAATCGAAAAGAATCGAATCGAAGAGAATCTAATCGAAACGAAAGGAATCAAATCGAATCCAAAACAATAGAATCGAAACGAAAAGAGGCGAATCGAATCGAATCGAAAAGAAGCGAAAAGAAAAAAATCGAATCGAATCGAATCGAAAAGAATCGAATTAAAAAGAATAGAATCGAAACATTCGAATCGAAATGAATCGAATCGAATTAAATCGGTTGAAAAGATCGAATCAAAGAACATCAAAGAGAATCGAAACGAATCGAATCGAATCAAATCGAATTGAAAAGAATCGTATCAAATGAAATCTAAAAGAATCGAATCGGGATCCCTGGGTGGTGCAGCGGTTTACCGCCTGCCTTTGGCCCAGGGCGCGATCCTGGAGACCCGGGATCGAATCCCATGTCGGGCTCCCGGTGCATGGAGCCTGCTTCTCCCACTGCCTATGTCTCTGCCCCTCTCTCTCTTTCTCTCTGTGACTATCATAAATAAATAAAAATAAAAAAAAATAAATAAAAATAATCGAATCGAATCGAATCGAATCAAAAAGAATGGAATCGAATTGATTCGCATTGAAAAGAATCGATCGAATCGAATCGAATCGAATCGAAGAATCGAATCGAAACGAATCGAATCGAAAAGAATCGAATCGAAAAGAATCGAATCGAAGAATATCAAATCGAATTGAAAAGAATTGACTCAAATCGAAAAGAATCGAATCGAAACACAAAGAATCGAATCGAATCGAATTCGAAAGAATCGAATTGAATTGAAATGAGAAGAATCGAATCGAATTGCATCGAATCGAAAATAATTGAATCGAATTGAATAAAAAATAATCAAATCGAGTCGAATCAAAAATAATTGGAATTGAATCGAATCGATAATCGAACCGAATCGAATCCAATCGAGTCGAATCGAAAATAATCGAATCGAATCAAATGGATTCAAAAACAATTAAATCGAATCGAAAAGAATCGAATGGAATCGAAAAGAATCAAACCGAATCAAAAAGAATCGAAAAGAATTGAATCAAGAAGAATCGAAATGAATTGAATCGAGTAGAATCACATCGAAGCTAGGGTAAAAAATCGAATCGAATCAAAAATTATCTAAATCAATCCAATGAAATCCAAAAGAATTGAATCGAATCGAATCGAAAAGATTCGAATCGAAATGTAACAAGTGGAATCCAAATGATCGAATCGAATCAAATCGAAAAGAATCGAATCGAAAAGAATCGAATTGAATTGAATCGATTCGAGAAGAATCGAATCGAAAAGAATCGAATCGAATCGAAAAGAATCGAATCGAAGAGAATATAATCGAAACAAAAAGAATCGAATCGAATCGAATCAAAAAGAATCGAATCGAAACGACAAGAGGCGAATCGAATCGAATCGAAAAGAATCAAATTGAAAAGAATCGAATCAAATTGAAAAGAATCGAATCGAAAAAATCGAATCAAAAAGAATCGAATCGAATCGAAAAGAATTGAATCGAATTGAAAAGAATAGAATCGAATGGAATCGAATCGAAAAGAATCAATCGAATCGAATTGAATAGAAAAGAATCGAATAGATTCGAATCGACACGAATCGAAAAAAGTCGAAACGAATCGAATCATATCAAAGCGAAAAGAATCGAATCGAATCAAAAAGAATCGAATCGAACTGAATCGAAAAGAATCGAATCGAACAGTACCGAATCGAATTGATAAGATTCGAATCAAATAAAATCGAAAAGAATCTAATTGAAACGAAAAGAATCCAATCGAATCGAATTGAAAGGAATCGAATTGAAAAAATCGAAACGAAAAGAATCGAATCGAATCGAATTGAAAAGAATTGAATCAAATCGAAAAGAATCGAATCGAATTGAAAAGAATCGAATCGAACTGAATCAAAAAGAATCGAATCGACCTGAATAGAAAAGAATCGAATCGAAATGTAACAAATTGAATCCAAATGATCGAATCGAATCAAATCGAAAAGAATCGAGCAGAATCGAATCGAAACGAAAAGAATCGAACTGAAAATAATCGAATCGAATCGAATCGAATAGAATCGAATAGAATTGAATCGAACGAAAAGAATCTTATCGAATCGAATCGAAAAGAATCGAATCGAATCGAATGGAGAAGAATCAAATCGAACCGAATCGAAAAGAACTGAATCGAAAAGAATTGAATCGAAGAATATCAAATCGAATTGAAAAGAATTGACTCAAATCGAAAAGGATCGAATCGAAACACAAAGAATCGAATCGAATCGAATTCGAAAGAATCGAATTGAATTGAAATGAGAAGAATCGAATCGAATTGCATCGAATCGAAAATAATTGAATCGAATTGAATAAAAAATAATCAAATCGAGTCGAATCAAAAATAATTGGAATTGAATCGAATCGATAATCGAACCGAATCGAATCCAATCGAGTCGAATCGAAAATAATCGAATCGAATCAAATGGATTCAAAAACAATTAAATCGAATCGAAAAGAATCGAATGGAATCGAAAAGAATCAAACCGAATCAAAAAGAATCGAAAAGAATTGAATCAAGAAGAATCGAAATGAATTGAATCGAGTAGAATCACATCGAAGCTAGGGTAAAAGAATCGAATCGAATCAAAAATTATCTAACTCAATCCAATGAAATCCAAAAGAATTGAATCGAATCGAATCGAAAAGATTCGAATCGAAATGTAACAAGTGGAATCCAAATGATCGAATCGAATCAAATCGAAAAGAATCGAATCGAAAAGAATCGAATTGATTTGAATCGATTCGAGAAGAATCGAATCGAAAAGAAGCGAATCGTATCAAATCGAATCGAATCGAAAAGAATCGAATCGAAGAGAATATAATCGAAACAAAAAGAATCGAATCGAATCGAATCAAAAAGAATCGAATCGAAACGACAAGAGGCGAATCGAATCGAATCGAAAAGAATCAAATTGAAAAGAATCGAATCAAATTGAAAAGAATCGAATCGAAAAAATCGAATCAAAAAGAATCGAATCGAATCGTATCGAATCGAAAAGAATAGAATCGAATGGAATCGAATCGAAAAGAATCAATCGAATCGAATTGAATAGAAAAGAATCGAATAGATTCGAATCGACACGAATCGAAAAAAGTCGAAACGAATCGAATCATATCAAAGCGCAAAGAATCGAATCGAGTCCAAAAGAATCGAATCGAACTGAATCGAAAAGAATCGAATCGAACAGACCGAAAAGAATCGAATCGAAGAGAATCGTATCGAATCGAATCGAATAGAACCGAAAGAATCGAATCGATTCCAATCGACCTGAATCGAAAAGAATCGAATCGAACAGTATCGAATCTAATTGAAATGAATCGAATCAAATAAAATAGAAGAGAATCAAATCGAAACGAAAAGAATCGAATCGAATCGAATTGAAAAGAATTGAATCAAATCGAAAAGAATCGAATCGAAATGAAAAGAATCGAATCGAATCGATCGAAATGATCGATTTGAAAAGTATCGAGTTGAATCGAATCAAATCGAAAAGAATCAAATCGAATCGTATGGAATCAAAAAGAATCAAATCAAATCGAATCGAAAAGAATAGAACCGTATTTCATTGAATCGAAAAGAATTGAATCGAAAAGAATCGAGTCGAATCAAAACGAATCGAATCAAATCGAAAAGAATCGTATCGATTTGAATCGAAAAGAATCGGATCGAATCTTATATACTTGAATCAAAAAGAATCGAGTCGATTCAAATCAAAAAAATCAAACCGAATAGAAAAGAATCGAATCGAAAAGAAAAGAATCGATTCAAATCGAAAACCGAAAGGAATCAAAACGATTCGAATGGATACGAAACGAATCGAATCGAAAATAATAGAATCGAATCGTACCGAACCGAAATGAAAATAATCAAATGGAATCGAATTGAAAATAACCGAATCAAATCAAATCGAAAATAATTGAAGCGGGGATTCCTGGGAGGGGCAGCGGTTTAGTGCCTGCCTTTGGCCCAGGGCGCGATCCTGGAGACCCGGGATCAAATCCCACATAGGGCTCCCGGTGCTTGGAGCTTGCTTCTCCCTCTGCCTATCTCTGCCTCTCTCTCTCTCTCTGTGACTATCATAAATAAATAAAAAATTTAGAAAAAAAAAGAAAATAATTGAAGCGAATCTAATAGAAAATAATCGATTCGCATTGAATCGAATCGAAAAACATCGAAATGAATTGAATTGAAAATAATGAAATCGAATCGAAAATAATCGAATCGAAAGTAATCTTATCGAATCGAAAATAATCGAATCGAATCGAATCGAAAATAATTGAACCGAGTCGATCGAATTGAGTTGAAAATAATCGAATCAAACCGAATTGAATCGAAAATAATCGAATCGAATCGAATAGAAAAGAATCGAATGGAATCGAAAAGAATCGAATCATATCGAATTGAATCGAAAAGAATCGAATCGAAGAGAACCGAAAAGAATCGAATCGAATACAATCGAAAAGAATCGTATCGAATCGAATCGAATTGAATCGAAAAGAATCGATTCCAATCGAATTGAATTGAATAGAATCGAATCGAACAGTACCGAATCGAATTGATAAGATTCGAATCAAGTAAAATCGAAAAGAATCTAATTGAAACGAAAAGAATCCAATCGAATCGAATTGAAAGGAATCGAATCGAAAAAATCGAATCGAAAAGAATCGAGTTGAGTTGAATCGAATCGAATCATATCGAATCGAAAAGAATCGAACCGAATCGAATTGAGTTGAAAAGAATTGAATCGAACTGAATCAAAAAGAATCGAATCGACCTGAATAGAAAAGAATCGAATCGAAATGTAACAAATTGAATCCAAATGATCGAATCGAATCAAATCGAAAAGAATCGAGCAGAATCGAATCGAAACGAAAAGAATTGAACTGAAAATAATCGAATCGAATCGAATCGAATAGAATCGAACAGAATTGAATCGAACGAAAAGAATCTTATCGAATCGAATCGAATCGAATGGAGAAGAATCAAATCGAACCGAATCGAAAAGAACTGAATCGAAAAGAATCGAATCGAAGAGAATCTAATCGAAACGAAAGGAATCAAATCGAATCCAAAACAATAGAATCGAAACGAAAAGAGGCGAATCGAATCGAATCGAAAAGAAGCGAAAAGAAAAAAATCGAATCGAATCGAATCGAAAAGAATCGAATTAAAAAGAATAGAATCGAAACATTCGAATCGAAATGAATCGAATCGAATTAAATCGGTTGAAAAGATCGAATCAAAGAACATCAAAGAGAATCGAAACGAATCGAATCGAATCAAATCGAATTGAAAAGAATCGTATCAAATGAAATCTAAAAGAATCGAATCGGGATCCCTGGGTGGTGCAGCGGTTTACCGCCTGCCTTTGGCCCAGGGCGCGATCCTGGAGACCCGGGATCGAATCCCATGTCGGGCTCCCGGTGCATGGAGCCTGCTTCTCCCACTGCCTATGTCTCTGCCCCTCTCTCTCTTTCTCTCTGTGACTATCATAAATAAATAAAAATAAAAAAAAATAAATAAAAATAATCGAATCGAATCGAATCGAATCAAAAAGAATGGAATCGAATTGATTCGCATTGAAAAGAATCGATCGAATCGAATCGAATCGAATCGAAGAATCGAATCGAAACGAATCGAATCGAAAAGAATCGAATCGAAAAGAATCGAATCGAAGAATATCAAATCGAATTGAAAAGAATTGACTCAAATCGAAAAGAATCGAATCGAAACACAAAGAATCGAATCGAATCGAATTCGAAAGAATCGAATTGAATTGAAATGAGAAGAATCGAATCGAATTGCATCGAATCGAAAATAATTGAATCGAATTGAATAAAAAATAATCAAATCGAGTCGAATCAAAAATAATTGGAATTGAATCGAATCGATAATCGAACCGAATCGAATCCAATCGAGTCGAATCGAAAATAATCGAATCGAATCAAATGGATTCAAAAACAATTAAATCGAATCGAAAAGAATCGAATGGAATCGAAAAGAATCAAACCGAATCAAAAAGAATCGAAAAGAATTGAATCAAGAAGAATCGAAATGAATTGAATCGAGTAGAATCACATCGAAGCTAGGGTAAAAAATCGAATCGAATCAAAAATTATCTAAATCAATCCAATGAAATCCAAAAGAATTGAATCGAATCGAATCGAAAAGATTCGAATCGAAATGTAACAAGTGGAATCCAAATGATCGAATCGAATCAAATCGAAAAGAATCGAATCGAAAAGAATCGAATTGAATTGAATCGATTCGAGAAGAATCGAATCGAAAAGAATCGAATCGAATCGAAAAGAATCGAATCGAAGAGAATATAATCGAAACAAAAAGAATCGAATCGAATCGAATCAAAAAGAATCGAATCGAAACGACAAGAGGCGAATCGAATCGAATCGAAAAGAATCAAATTGAAAAGAATCGAATCAAATTGAAAAGAATCGAATCGAAAAAATCGAATCAAAAAGAATCGAATCGAATCGAAAAGAATCGAATCGAATTGAAAAGAATAGAATCGAATGGAATCGAATCGAAAAGAATCAATCGAATCGAACTGAATAGAAAAGAATCGAATAGATTCGAATCGACACGAATCGAAAAAAGTCGAAACGAATCGAATCATATCAAAGCGAAAAGAATCGAATCGAATCAAAAAGAATCGAATCGAACTGAATCGAAAAGAATCGAATCGAACAGTACCGAATCGAATTGATAAGATTCGAATCAAATAAAATCGAAAAGAATCTAATTGAAACGAAAAAAATCCAATCGAATCGAATTGAAAGGAATCGAATTGAAAAAATCGAAACGAAAAGAATCGAATCGAATCGAATTGAAAAGAATTGAATCAAATCGAAAAGAATCGAATCGAATTGAAAAGAATCGAATCGAACTGAATCAAAAAGAATCGAATCGAACTGAATAGAAAAGAATCGAATCGAAATGTAACAAATTGAATCCAAATGATCGAATCGAATCAAATCGAAAAGAATCGAGCAGAATCGAATCGAAACGAAAAGAATCGAACTGAAAATAATCGAATCGAATCGAATAGAATAGAATCGAATAGAATTGAATCGAACGAAAAGAATCTTATCGAATCGAATCGAAAAGAATCGAATCGAATCGAATGGAGAAGAATCAAATCGAACCGAATCGAAAAGAACTGAATCGAAAAGAATTGAATCGAAGAATATCAAATCGAATTGAAAAGAATTGACTCAAATCGAAAAGGATCGAATCGAAACACAAAGAATCGAATCGAATCGAATTCGAAAGAATCGAATTGAATTGAAATGAGAAGAATCGAATCGAATTGCATCGAATCGAAAATAATTGAATCGAATTGAATAAAAAATAATCAAATCGAGTCGAATCAAAAATAATTGGAATTGAATCGAATCGATAATCGAACCGAATCGAATCCAATCGAGTCGAATCGAAAATAATCGAATCGAATCAAATGGATTCAAAAACAATTAAATCGAATCGAAAAGAATCGAATGGAATCGAAAAGAATCAAACCGAATCAAAAAGAATCGAAAAGAATTGAATCAAGAAGAATCGAAATGAATTGAATCGAGTAGAATCACATCGAAGCTAGGGTAAAAGAATCGAATCGAATCAAAAATTATCTAACTCAATCCAATGAAATCCAAAAGAATTGAATCGAATCGAATCGAAAAGATTCGAATCGAAATGTAACAAGTGGAATCCAAATGATCGAATCGAATCAAATCGAAAAGAATCGAATCGAAAAGAATCGAATTGAATTGAATCGATTCGAGAAGAATCGAATCGAAAAGAAGCGAATCGTATCAAATCGAATCGAATCGAAAAGAATCGAATCGAAGAGAATATAATCGAAACAAAAAGAATCGAATCGAATCGAATCAAAAAGAATCGAATCGAAACGACAAGAGGCGAATCGAATCGAATCGAAAAGAATCAAATTGAAAAGAATCGAATCAAATTGAAAAGAATCGAATCGAAAAAATCGAATCAAAAAGAATCGAATCGAATCGTATCGAATCGAAAAGAATAGAATCGAATGGAATCGAATCGAAAAGAATCAATCGAATCGAATTGAATAGAAAAGAATCGAATAGATTCGAATCGACACGAATCGAAAAAAGTCGAAACGAATCGAATCATATCAAAGCGCAAAGAATCGAATCGAGTCCAAAAGAATCGAATCGAACTGAATCGAAAAGAATCGAATCGAACAGACCGAAAAGAATCGAATCGAAGAGAATCGTATCGAATCGAATCGAATAGAACCGAAAGAATCGAATCGATTCCAATCGACCTGAATCGAAAAGAATCGAATCGAACAGTATCGAATCTAATTGAAATGAATCGAATCAAATAAAATAGAAGAGAATCAAATCGAAACGAAAAGAATCGAATCGAATCGAATTGAAAAGAATTGAATCAAATCGAAAAGAATCGAATCGAAATGAAAAGAATCGAATCGAATCGATCGAAATGATCGATTTGAAAAGTATCGAGTTGAATCGAATCAAATCGAAAAGAATCAAATCGAATCGTATGGAATCAAAAAGAATCAAATCAAATCGAATCGAAAAGAATAGAACCGTATTTCATTGAATCGAAAAGAATTGAATCGAAAAGAATCGAGTCGAATCAAAACGAATCGAATCAAATCGAAAAGAATCGTATCGATTTGAATCGAAAAGAATCGGATCGAATCTTATATACTTGAATCAAAAAGAATCGAGTCGATTCAAATCAAAAAAATCAAACCGAATAGAAAAGAATCGAATCGAAAAGAAAAGAATCGATTCAAATCGAAAACCGAAAGGAATCAAAACGATTCGAATGGATACGAAACGAATCGAATCGAAAATAATAGAATCGAATCGTACCGAACCGAAATGAAAATAATCAAATGGAATCGAATTGAAAATAACCGAATCAAATCAAATCGAAAATAATTGAAGCGGGGATTCCTGGGAGGGGCAGCGGTTTAGTGCCTGCCTTTGGCCCAGGGCGCGATCCTGGAGACCCGGGATCAAATCCCACATAGGGCTCCCGGTGCTTGGAGCTTGCTTCTCCCTCTGCCTATCTCTGCCTCTCTCTCTCTCTCTGTGACTATCATAAATAAATAAAAAATTTAGAAAAAAAAAGAAAATAATTGAAGCGAATCTACTAGAAAATAGTTGATTCGCATTGAATCGAATCGAAAAACATCGAAATGAATTGAATTGAAAATAATGAATTCGAATCGAAAATAATCGAATCGAAAGTAATCTTATCGAATCGAAAATAATCGAATCGAATCGAATCGAAAATAATTGAACCGAGTCGATCGAATTGAGTTGAAAATAATCGAATCAAACCGAATTGAATCGAAAATAATCGAATCGAATCGAATAGAAAAGAATCGAATGGAATCGAAAAGAATCGAATCATATCGAATTGAATCGAAAAGAATCGAATCGAAGAGAACCGAAAAGAATCGAATCCAATACAATCGAAAAGAATCGTATCGAATCGAATCGAATTGAATCGAAAAGAATCGATTCCAATCGAATTGAATTGAATAGAATCGAATCGAACAGTACCGAATCGAATTGATAAGATTCGAATCAAGTAAAATCGAAAAGAATCTAATTGAAACGAAAAGAATCCAATCGAATCGAATTGAAAGGAATCGAATCGAAAAAATCGAATCGAAAAGAATCGAGTTGAGTTGAATCGAATCGAATCATATCGAATCGAAAAGAATCGAACCGAATCGAATTGAGTTGAAAAGAACTGAATCGAACTGAATCAAAAAGAATCGAATCGACCTGAATAGAAAAGAATCGAATCGAAATGTAACAAATTGAATCCAAATGATCGAATCGAATCAAATCGAAAAGAATCGAGCAGAATCGAATCGAAACGAAAAGAATCGAACTGAAAATAATCGAATCGAATCGAATCGAATAGAATCGAACAGAATTGAATCGAACGAAAAGAATCTTATCGAATCGAATCGAATCGAATGGAGAAGAATCAAATCGAACCGAATCGAAAAGAACTGAATCGAAAAGAATCGAATCGAAGAGAATCTAATCGAAACGAAAGGAATCAAATCGAATCCAAAACAATAGAATCGAAACGAAAAGAGGCGAATCGAATCGAATCGAAAAGAAGCGAAAAGAAAAAAATCGAATCGAATCGAATCGAAAAGAATCGAATTAAAAAGAATAGAATCGAAACATTCGAATCGAAATGAATCGAATCGAATTAAATCGGTTGAAAAGATCGAATCAAAAAACATCAAAGAGAATCGAAACGAATCGAATCGAATCAAATCGAATTGAAAAGAATCGTATCAAATCAAATCTAAAAGAATCGAATCGGGATCCCTGGGTGGTGCAGCGGTTTACCGCCTGCCTTTGGCCCAGGGCGCGATCCTGGAGACCCGGGATCGAATCCCATGTCGGGCTCCCGGTGCATGGAGCCTGCTTCTCCCACTGCCTATGTCTCTGCCCCTCTCTCTCTTTCTCTCTGTGACTATCATAAATAAATAAAAATAAAAAAAAATAAATAAAAATAATCGAATCGAATCGAATCGAATCAAAAAGAATGGAATCGAATTGATTCGCATTGAAAAGAATCGATCGAATCGTATTGAATCGAAAAGAATCGAATCGAATCGAATCGAAGAATCGAAACGAAACGAATCGAATAGAAAAGAATCAAATCGAAAAGAATCGAATCGAAGAATATCAAATCTAATTGAAAAGAATTGACTCAAATCGAAAAGAATCGAATCGAAACACAAAGAATCGAATCGAATCGAATTCGAAAGAATCGAATTGAATTGAAATGAGAAGAATCGAATCGAATTGCATCGAATCGAAAATAATTGAATCGAATTGAATAAAAAATAATCAAATCGAGTCGAATCAAAAATAATTGGAATTGAATCGAATCGATAATCGAACCGAATCGAATCCAATCGAGTCGAATCGAAAATAATCGAATCGAATCAAATGGATTCAAAAACAATTAAATCGAATCGAAAAGAATCGAATGGAATCGAAAAGAATCAAACCGAATCAAAAAGAATCGAAAAGAATTGAATCAAGAAGAATCGAAATGAATTGAATCGAGTAGAATCACATCGAAGCTAGGGTAAAAGAATCGAATCGAATCAAAAATTATCTAACTCAATCCAATGAAATCCAAAAGAATTGAATCGAATCGAATCGAAAAGATTCGAATCGAAATGTAACAAGTGGAATCCAAATGATCGAATCGAATCGAATCAAATCGAAAAGAATCGAATCGAAAAGAATCGAATTGATTTGAATCGATTCGAGAAGAATCGAATCGAAAAGAAGCGAATCGTATCAAATCGAATCGAATCGAAAAGAATCGAATCGAAGAGAATATAATCGAAACAAAAAGAATCGAATCGAATCGAATCAAAAAGAATCGAATCGAAACGACAAGAGGCGAATCGAATCGAATCGAAAAGAATCAAATTGAAAAGAATCGAATCAAATTGAAAAGAATCGAATCGAAAAAATCGAATCAAAAAGAATCGAATCGAATCGTATCGAATCGAAAAGAATCGAAAAGAATAGAATCGAATGGAATCGAATCGAAAAGAATCAATCGAATCGAATTGAATAGAAAAGAATCGAATAGATTCGAATCGACACGAATCGAAAAAAGTCGAAACGAATCGAATCATATCAAAGCGCAAAGAATCGAATCGAGTCCAAAAGAATCGAATCGAACTGAATCGAAAAGAATCGAATCGAACAGACCGAAAAGAATCGAATCGAAGAGAATCGTATTGAATCGAATCGAATAGAACCGAAAGAATCGAATCGATTCCAATCGACCTGAATCGAAAAGAATCGAATCGAACAGTATCGAATCTAATTGAAATGAATCGAATCAAATAAAATAGAAGAGAATCAAATCGAAACGAAAAGAATCGAATCGAATCGAATTGAAAAGAATTGAATCAAATCGAAAAGAATCGAATCGAAATGAAAAGAATCGAATCGAATCGATCGAAATGATCGATTTGAAAAGTATCGAGTTGAATCGAATCAAATCGAAAAGAATCAAATCGAATCGTATGGAATCAAAAAGAATCAAATCAAATCGAATCGAAAAGAATAGAACCGTATTTCATTGAATCGAAAAGAATTGAATCGAAAAGAATCGAGTCGAATCAAAACGAATCGAATCAAATCGAAAAGAATCGTATCGATTTGAATCGAAAAGAATCGGATCGAATCTTATATACTTGAATCAAAAAGAATCGAGTCGATTCAAATCAAAAAAATCAAACCGAATAGAAAAGAATCGAATCGAAAAGAAAAGAATCGATTCAAATCGAAAACCGAAAGGAATCAAAACGATTCGAATGGATACGAAACGAATCGAATCGAAAATAATAGAATCGAATCGTACCGAACCGAAATGAAAATAATCAAATGGAATCGAATTGAAAATAACCGAATCAAATCAAATCGAAAATAATTGAAGCGGGGATTCCTGGGAGGGGCAGCGGTTTAGTGCCTGCCTTTGGCCCAGGGCGCGATCCTGGAGACCCGGGATCAAATCCCACATAGGGCTCCCGGTGCTTGGAGCTTGCTTCTCCCTCTGCCTATCTCTGCCTCTCTCTCTCTCTCTGTGACTATCATAAATAAATAAAAAATTTAGAAAAAAAAAGAAAATAATTGAAGCGAATCTAATAGAAAATAATCGATTCGCATTGAATCGAATCGAAAAACATCGAAATGAATTGAATTGAAAATAATGAAATCGAATCGAAAATAATCGAATCGAAAGTAATCTTATCGAATCGAAAATAATCGAATCGAATCGAATCGAAAATAATTGAACCGAGTCGATCGAATTGAGTTGAAAATAATCGAATCAAACCGAATTGAATCGAAAATAATCGAATCGAATCGAATAGAAAAGAATCGAATGGAATCGAAAAGAATCGAATCATATCGAATTGAATCGAAAAGAATCGAATCGAAGAGAACCGAAAAGAATCGAATCGAATACAATCGAAAAGAATCGTATCGAATCGAATCGAATTGAATCGAAAAGAATCGATTCCAATCGAATTGAATTGAATAGAATCGAATCGAACAGTACCGAATCGAATTGATAAGATTCGAATCAAGTAAAATCGAAAAGAATCTAATTGAAACGAAAAGAATCCAATCGAATCGAATTGAAAGGAATCGAATCGAAAAAATCGAATCGAAAAGAATCGAGTTGAGTTGAATCGAATCGAATCATATCGAATCGAAAAGAATCGAACCGAATCGAATTGAGTTGAAAAGAATTGAATCGAACTGAATCAAAAAGAATCGAATCGACCTGAATAGAAAAGAATCGAATCGAAATGTAACAAATTGAATCCAAATGATCGAATCGAATCAAATCGAAAAGAATCGAGCAGAATCGAATCGAAACGAAAAGAATTGAACTGAAAATAATCGAATCGAATCGAATCGAATAGAATCGAACAGAATTGAATCGAACGAAAAGAATCTTATCGAATCGAATCGAATCGAATGGAGAAGAATCAAATCGAACCGAATCGAAAAGAACTGAATCGAAAAGAATCGAATCGAAGAGAATCTAATCGAAACGAAAGGAATCAAATCGAATCCAAAACAATAGAATCGAAACGAAAAGAGGCGAATCGAATCGAATCGAAAAGAAGCGAAAAGAAAAAAATCGAATCGAATCGAATCGAAAAGAATCGAATTAAAAAGAATAGAATCGAAACATTCGAATCGAAATGAATCGAATCGAATTAAATCGGTTGAAAAGATCGAATCAAAGAACATCAAAGAGAATCGAAACGAATCGAATCGAATCAAATCGAATTGAAAAGAATCGTATCAAATGAAATCTAAAAGAATCGAATCGGGATCCCTGGGTGGTGCAGCGGTTTACCGCCTGCCTTTGGCCCAGGGCGCGATCCTGGAGACCCGGGATCGAATCCCATGTCGGGCTCCCGGTGCATGGAGCCTGCTTCTCCCACTGCCTATGTCTCTGCCCCTCTCTCTCTTTCTCTCTGTGACTATCATAAATAAATAAAAATAAAAAAAAATAAATAAAAATAATCGAATCGAATCGAATCGAATCAAAAAGAATGGAATCGAATTGATTCGCATTGAAAAGAATCGATCGAATCGAATCGAATCGAATCGAAGAATCGAATCGAAACGAATCGAATCGAAAAGAATCGAATCGAAAAGAATCGAATCGAAGAATATCAAATCGAATTGAAAAGAATTGACTCAAATCGAAAAGAATCGAATCGAAACACAAAGAATCGAATCGAATCGAATTCGAAAGAATCGAATTGAATTGAAATGAGAAGAATCGAATCGAATTGCATCGAATCGAAAATAATTGAATCGAATTGAATAAAAAATAATCAAATCGAGTCGAATCAAAAATAATTGGAATTGAATCGAATCGATAATCGAACCGAATCGAATCCAATCGAGTCGAATCGAAAATAATCGAATCGAATCAAATGGATTCAAAAACAATTAAATCGAATCGAAAAGAATCGAATGGAATCGAAAAGAATCAAACCGAATCAAAAAGAATCGAAAAGAATTGAATCAAGAAGAATCGAAATGAATTGAATCGAGTAGAATCACATCGAAGCTAGGGTAAAAAATCGAATCGAATCAAAAATTATCTAAATCAATCCAATGAAATCCAAAAGAATTGAATCGAATCGAATCGAAAAGATTCGAATCGAAATGTAACAAGTGGAATCCAAATGATCGAATCGAATCAAATCGAAAAGAATCGAATCGAAAAGAATCGAATTGAATTGAATCGATTCGAGAAGAATCGAATCGAAAAGAATCGAATCGAATCGAAAAGAATCGAATCGAAGAGAATATAATCGAAACAAAAAGAATCGAATCGAATCGAATCAAAAAGAATCGAATCGAAACGACAAGAGGCGAATCGAATCGAATCGAAAAGAATCAAATTGAAAAGAATCGAATCAAATTGAAAAGAATCGAATCGAAAAAATCGAATCAAAAAGAATCGAATCGAATCGAAAAGAATCGAATCGAATTGAAAAGAATAGAATCGAATGGAATCGAATCGAAAAGAATCAATCGAATCGAACTGAATAGAAAAGAATCGAATAGATTCGAATCGACACGAATCGAAAAAAGTCGAAACGAATCGAATCATATCAAAGCGAAAAGAATCGAATCGAATCAAAAAGAATCGAATCGAACTGAATCGAAAAGAATCGAATCGAACAGTACCGAATCGAATTGATAAGATTCGAATCAAATAAAATCGAAAAGAATCTAATTGAAACGAAAAGAATCCAATCGAATCGAATTGAAAGGAATCGAATTGAAAAAATCGAAACGAAAAGAATCGAATCGAATCGAATTGAAAAGAATTGAATCAAATCGAAAAGAATCGAATCGAATTGAAAAGAATCGAATCGAACTGAATCAAAAAGAATCGAATCGAACTGAATAGAAAAGAATCGAATCGAAATGTAACAAATTGAATCCAAATGATCGAATCGAATCAAATCGAAAAGAATCGAGCAGAATCGAATCGAAACGAAAAGAATCGAACTGAAAATAATCGAATCGAATCGAATCGAATAGAATCGAATAGAATAGAATTGAATCGAACGAAAAGAATCTTATCGAATCGAATCGAAAAGAATCGAATCGAATCGAATGGAGAAGAATCAAATCGAACCGAATCGAAAAGAACTGAATCGAAAAGAATTGAATCGAAGAATATCAAATCGAATTGAAAAGAATTGACTCAAATCGAAAAGGATCGAATCGAAACACAAAGAATCGAATCGAATCGAATTCGAAAGAATCGAATTGAATTGAAATGAGAAGAATCGAATCGAATTGCATCGAATCGAAAATAATTGAATCGAATTGAATAAAAAATAATCAAATCGAGTCGAATCAAAAATAATTGGAATTGAATCGAATCGATAATCGAACCGAATCGAATCCAATCGAGTCGAATCGAAAATAATCGAATCGAATCAAATGGATTCAAAAACAATTAAATCGAATCGAAAAGAATCGAATGGAATCGAAAAGAATCAAACCGAATCAAAAAGAATCGAAAAGAATTGAATCAAGAAGAATCGAAATGAATTGAATCGAGTAGAATCACATCGAAGCTAGGGTAAAAGAATCGAATCGAATCAAAAATTATCTAACTCAATCCAATGAAATCCAAAAGAATTGAATCGAATCGAATCGAAAAGATTCGAATCGAAATGTAACAAGTGGAATCCAAATGATCGAATCGAATCAAATCGAAAAGAATCGAATCGAAAAGAATCGAATTGAATTGAATCGATTCGAGAAGAATCGAATCGAAAAGAAGCGAATCGTATCAAATCGAATCGAATCGAAAAGAATCGAATCGAAGAGAATATAATCGAAACAAAAAGAATCGAATCGAATCGAATCAAAAAGAATCGAATCGAAACGACAAGAGGCGAATCGAATCGAATCGAAAAGAATCAAATTGAAAAGAATCGAATCAAATTGAAAAGAATCGAATCGAAAAAATCGAATCAAAAAGAATCGAATCGAATCGTATCGAATCGAAAAGAATCGAAAAGAATAGAATCGAATGGAATCGAATCGAAAAGAATCAATCGAATCGAATTGAATAGAAAAGAATCGAATAGATTCGAATCGACACGAATCGAAAAAAGTCGAAACGAATCGAATCATATCAAAGCGCAAAGAATCGAATCGAGTCCAAAAGAATCGAATCGAACTGAATCGAAAAGAATCGAATCGAACAGACCGAAAAGAATCGAATCGAAGAGAATCGTATCGAATCGAATCGAATAGAACCGAAAGAATCGAATCGATTCCAATCGACCTGAATCGAAAAGAATCGAATCGAACAGTATCGAATCTAATTGAAATGAATCGAATCAAATAAAATAGAAGAGAATCAAATCGAAACGAAAAGAATCGAATCGAATCGAATTGAAAAGAATTGAATCAAATCGAAAAGAATCGAATCGAAATGAAAAGAATCGAATCGAATCGATCGAAATGATCGATTTGAAAAGTATCGAGTTGAATCGAATCAAATCGAAAAGAATCAAATCGAATCGTATGGAATCAAAAAGAATCAAATCAAATCGAATCGAAAAGAATAGAACCGTATTTCATTGAATCGAAAAGAATTGAATCGAAAAGAATCGAGTCGAATCAAAACGAATCGAATCAAATCGAAAAGAATCGTATCGATTTGAATCGAAAAGAATCGGATCGAATCTTATATACTTGAATCAAAAAGAATCGAGTCGATTCAAATCAAAAAAATCAAACCGAATAGAAAAGAATCGAATCGAAAAGAAAAGAATCGATTCAAATCGAAAACCGAAAGGAATCAAAACGATTCGAATGGATACGAAACGAATCGAATCGAAAATAATAGAATCGAATCGTACCGAACCGAAATGAAAATAATCAAATGGAATCGAATTGAAAATAACCGAATCAAATCAAATCGAAAATAATTGAAGCGGGGATTCCTGGGAGGGGCAGCGGTTTAGTGCCTGCCTTTGGCCCAGGGCGCGATCCTGGAGACCCGGGATCAAATCCCACATAGGGCTCCCGGTGCTTGGAGCTTGCTTCTCCCTCTGCCTATCTCTGCCTCTCTCTCTCTCTCTGTGACTATCATAAATAAATAAAAAATTTAGAAAAAAAAAGAAAATAATTGAAGCGAATCTAATAGAAAATAGTTGATTCGCATTGAATCGAATCGAAAAACATCGAAATGAATTGAATTGAAAATAATGAAATCGAATCGAAAATAATCGAATCGAAAGTAATCTTATCGAATCGAAAATAATCGAATCGAATCGAATCGAAAATAATTGAACCGAGTCGATCGAATTGAGTTGAAAATAATCGAATCAAACCGAATTGAATCGAAAATAATCGAATCGAATCGAATAGAAAAGAATCGAATGGAATCGAAAAGAATCGAATCATATCGAATTGAATCGAAAAGAATCGAATCGAAGAGAACCGAAAAGAATCGAATCGAATACAATCGAAAAGAATCGTATCGAATCGAATCGAATTGAATCGAAAAGAATCGATTCCAATCGAATTGAATTGAATAGAATCGAATCGAACAGTACCGAATCGAATTGATAAGATTCGAATCAAGTAAAATCGAAAAGAATCTAATTGAAACGAAAAGAATCCAATCGAATCGAATTGAAAGGAATCGAATCGAAAAAATCGAATCGAAAAGAATCGAGTTGAGTTGAATCGAATCGAATCATATCGAATCGAAAAGAATCGAACCGAATCGAATTGAGTTGAAAAGAATTGAATCGAACTGAATCAAAAAGAATCGAATCGACCTGAATAGAAAAGAATCGAATCGAAATGTAACAAATTGAATCCAAATGATCGAATCGAATCAAATCGAAAAGAATCGAGCAGAATCGAATCGAAACGAAAAGAATCGAACTGAAAATAATCGAATCGAATCGAATCGAATAGAATCGAACAGAATTGAATCGAACGAAAAGAATCTTATCGAATCGAATCGAATCGAATGGAGAAGAATCAAATCGAACCGAATCGAAAAGAACTGAATCGAAAAGAATCGAATCGAAGAGAATCTAATCGAAACGAAAGGAATCAAATCGAATCCAAAACAATAGAATCGAAACGAAAAGAGGCGAATCGAATCGAATCGAAAAGAAGCGAAAAGAAAAAAATCGAATCGAATCGAATCGAAAAGAATCGAATTAAAAAGAATAGAATCGAAACATTCGAATCGAAATGAATCGAATCGAATTAAATCGGTTGAAAAGATCGAATCAAAAAACATCAAAGAGAATCGAAACGAATCGAATCGAATCAAATCGAATTGAAAAGAATCGTATCAAATCAAATCTAAAAGAATCGAATCGGGATCCCTGGGTGGTGCAGCGGTTTAGCGCCTGCCTTTGGCCCAGGGCGCGATCCTGGAGACCCGGGATCGAATCCCATGTCGGGCTCCCGGTGCATGGAGCCTGCTTCTCCCACTGCCTATGTCTCTGCCCCTCTCTCTCTTTCTCTCTGTGACTATCATAAATAAATAAAAATAAAAAAAATAAATAAAAATAATCGAATCGAATCGAATCGAATCAAAAAGAATGGAATCGAATTGATTCGCATTGAAAAGAATCGATCGAATCGTATTGAATCGAAAAGAATCGAATCGAATCGAATCGAAGAATCGAATCGAAACGAATCGAATCGAAAAGAATCGAATCGAAAAGAATCGAATCGAAGAATATCAAATCGAATTGAAAAGAATTGACTCAAATCGAAAAGGATCGAATCGAAACACAAAGAATCGAATCGAATCGAATTCGAAAGAATCGAATTGAATTGAAATGAGAAGAATCGAATCGAATTGCATCGAATCGAAAATAATTGAATCGAATTGAATAAAAAATAATCAAATCGAGTCGAATCAAAAATAATTGGAATTGAATCGAATCGATAATCGAACCGAATCTAATCCAATCGAGTCGAATCGAAAATAATCGAATCGAATCAAATGGATTCAAAAACAATTAAATCGAATCGAAAAGAATCGAATGGAATCGAAAAGAATCAAACCGAATCAAAAAGAATCGAAAAGAATTGAATCAAGAAGAATCGAAATGAATTGAATCGAGTAGAATCACATCGAAGCTAGGGTAAAAGAATCGAATCGAATCAAAAATTATCTAACTCAATCCAATGAAATCCAAAAGAATTGAATCGAATCGAATCGAAAAGATTCGAATCGAAATGTAACAAGTGGAATCCAAATGATCGAATCGAATCAAATCGAAAAGAATCGAATCGAAAAGAATCGAATTGAATTGAATCGATTCGAGAAGAATCGAATCGAAAAGAATCGAATCGAATCGAAAAGAATCGAATCGAAGAGAATATAATCGAAACAAAAAGAATCGAATCGAATCGAATCAAAAAGAATCGAATCGAAACGACAAGAGGCGAATCGAATCGAATCGAAAAGAATCAAATTGAAAAGAATCGAATCAAATTGAAAAGAATCGAATCGAAAAAATCGAATCAAAAAGAATCGAATCGAATCGAAAAGAATCGAATCGAATTGAAAAGAATAGAATCGAATGGAATCGAATCGAAAAGAATCAATCGAATCGAATTGAATAGAAAAGAATCGAATAGATTCGAATCGACACGAATCGAAAAAAGTCGAAACGAATCGAATCATATCAAAGCGAAAAGAATCGAATCGAATCAAAAAGAATCGAATCGAACTGAATCGAAAAGAATCGAATCGAACAGTACCGAATCGAATTGATAAGATTCGAATCAAATAAAATCGAAAAGAATCTAATTGAAACGAAAAGAATCCAATCGAATCGAATTGAAAGGAATCGAATTGAAAAAATCGAAACGAAAAGAATCGAATCGAATCGAATTGAAAAGAATTGAATCAAATCGAAAAGAATCGAATCGAATTGAAAAGAATCGAATCGAACTGAATCAAAAAGAATCGAATCGAACTGAATAGAAAAGAATCGAATCGAAATGTAACAAATTGAATCCAAATGATCGAATCGAATCAAATCGAAAAGAATCGAGCAGAAGCGAATCGAAACGAAAAGAATCGAACTGAAAATAATCGAATCGAATCGAATCGAATAGAATCGAATCGAATTGAATCGAACGAAAAGAATCTTATCGAATCGAATCGAAAAGAATCGAATCGAATCGAATCGAATGGAGAAGAATCAAATCGAACCGAATCGAAAAGAACTGAATCGAAAAGAATCGAATCGAAGAGAATCTAATCGAAACGAAAAGAATCAAATCGAATCCAAAAGAATAGAATCGAAACGAAAAGAGGCGAATCGAATCGAATCGAAAAGAAGCGAATAGAAAAAAATCGAATCGAATCGAATCGAAAAGAATCGAATTGAAAAGAATAGAATCGAAAAATTCGAATCGAATCAAATCGAAATGAATCGAATCGAATTAAATCGGTTGAAAAGATCGAATCAAAAAACATCAAAGAGAATCGAAACGAATCGAAACGAATCGAATTGAATCAAATCGAATTGAAAAGAATCGTATCAAATCAAATCTAAAAGAATCGAATCGAATCGAATCAAAAAGAATGGAATCGAATTGATTCGCATCGAAAAGAATCGATCGAATCGTATTGAATCGAAAAGAATCGAATCGAATGGAATCGAATCGAATCGAAAAGAATCGAATCGAATCGAATCGAAAAGAATTGAATCGAAGAATATCAAATCGAATTGAAAAGAATTGACTCAAATCGAAAAGGATCGAATCGAAACACAAAGAATCGAATCGAATCGAATTCGAAAGAATCGAATTGAATTGAAATGAGAAGAATCGAATCGAATTGCATCGAATCGAAAATAATTGAATCGAATTGAATAAAAAATAATCAAATCGAGTCGAATCAAAAATAATTGGAATTGAATCGAATCGATAATCGAACCGAATCGAATCCAATCGAGTCGAATCGAAAATAATCGAATCGAATCAAATGGATTCAAAAACAATTAAATCGAATCGAAAAGATTCGAATCGAAATGTAACAAGTGGAATCCAAATGATCGAATCGAATCAAATCGAAAAGAATCGAATCGAAAAGAATCGAATTGAATTGAATCGATTCGAGAAGAATCGAATCGAAAAGAAGCGAATCGTATCAAATCGAATCGAATCGAAAAGAATCGAATCGAAGAGAATATAATCGAAACAAAAAGAATCGAATCGAATCGAATCAAAAAGAATCGAATCGAAACGACAAGAGGCGAATCGAATCGAATCGAAAAGAATCAAATTGAAAAGAATCGAATCAAATTGAAAAGAATCGAATCGAAAAAATCGAATCAAAAAGAATCGAATCGAATCGTATCGAATCGAAAAGAATCGAAAAGAATAGAATCGAATGGAATCGAATCGAAAAGAATCAATCGAATCGAATTGAATAGAAAAGAATCGAATAGATTCGAATCGACACGAATCGAAAAAAGTCGAAACGAATCGAATCATATCAAAGCGCAAAGAATCGAATCGAGTCCAAAAGAATCGAATCGAACTGAATCGAAAAGAATCGAATCGAACAGACCGAAAAGAATCGAATCGAAGAGAATCGTATCGAATCGAATCGAATAGAACCGAAAGAATCGAATCGATTCCAATCGACCTGAATCGAAAAGAATCGAATCGAACAGTATCGAATCTAATTGAAATGAATCGAATCAAATAAAATAGAAGAGAATCAAATCGAAACGAAAAGAATCGAATCGAATCGAATTGAAAAGAATTGAATCAAATCGAAAAGAATCGAATCGAAATGAAAAGAATCGAATCGAATCGATCGAAATGATCGATTTGAAAAGTATCGAGTTGAATCGAATCAAATCGAAAAGAATCAAATCGAATCGTATGGAATCAAAAAGAATCAAATCAAATCGAATCGAAAAGAATAGAACCGTATTTCATTGAATCGAAAAGAATTGAATCGAAAAGAATCGAGTCGAATCAAAACGAATCGAATCAAATCGAAAAGAATCGTATCGATTTGAATCGAAAAGAATCGGATCGAATCTTATATACTTGAATCAAAAAGAATCGAGTCGATTCAAATCAAAAAAATCAAACCGAATAGAAAAGAATCGAATCGAAAAGAAAAGAATCGATTCAAATCGAAAACCGAAAGGAATCAAAACGATTCGAATGGATACGAAACGAATCGAATCGAAAATAATAGAATCGAATCGTACCGAACCGAAATGAAAATAATCAAATGGAATCGAATTGAAAATAACCGAATCAAATCAAATCGAAAATAATTGAAGCGGGGATTCCTGGGAGGGGCAGCGGTTTAGTGCCTGCCTTTGGCCCAGGGCGCGATCCTGGAGACCCGGGATCAAATCCCACATAGGGCTCCCGGTGCTTGGAGCTTGCTTCTCCCTCTGCCTATCTCTGCCTCTCTCTCTCTCTCTGTGACTATCATAAATAAATAAAAAATTTAGAAAAAAAAAGAAAATAATTGAAGCGAATCTACTAGAAAATAGTTGATTCGCATTGAATCGAATCGAAAAACATCGAAATGAATTGAATTGAAAATAATGAATTCGAATCGAAAATAATCGAATCGAAAGTAATCTTATCGAATCGAAAATAATCGAATCGAATCGAATCGAAAATAATTGAACCGAGTCGATCGAATTGAGTTGAAAATAATCGAATCAAACCGAATTGAATCGAAAATAATCGAATCGAATCGAATAGAAAAGAATCGAATGGAATCGAAAAGAATCGAATCATATCGAATTGAATCGAAAAGAATCGAATCGAAGAGAACCGAAAAGAATCGAATCCAATACAATCGAAAAGAATCGTATCGAATCGAATCGAATTGAATCGAAAAGAATCGATTCCAATCGAATTGAATTGAATAGAATCGAATCGAACAGTACCGAATCGAATTGATAAGATTCGAATCAAGTAAAATCGAAAAGAATCTAATTGAAACGAAAAGAATCCAATCGAATCGAATTGAAAGGAATCGAATCGAAAAAATCGAATCGAAAAGAATCGAGTTGAGTTGAATCGAATCGAATCATATCGAATCGAAAAGAATCGAACCGAATCGAATTGAGTTGAAAAGAACTGAATCGAACTGAATCAAAAAGAATCGAATCGACCTGAATAGAAAAGAATCGAATCGAAATGTAACAAATTGAATCCAAATGATCGAATCGAATCAAATCGAAAAGAATCGAGCAGAATCGAATCGAAACGAAAAGAATCGAACTGAAAATAATCGAATCGAATCGAATCGAATAGAATCGAACAGAATTGAATCGAACGAAAAGAATCTTATCGAATCGAATCGAATCGAATGGAGAAGAATCAAATCGAACCGAATCGAAAAGAACTGAATCGAAAAGAATCGAATCGAAGAGAATCTAATCGAAACGAAAGGAATCAAATCGAATCCAAAACAATAGAATCGAAACGAAAAGAGGCGAATCGAATCGAATCGAAAAGAAGCGAAAAGAAAAAAATCGAATCGAATCGAATCGAAAAGAATCGAATTAAAAAGAATAGAATCGAAACATTCGAATCGAAATGAATCGAATCGAATTAAATCGGTTGAAAAGATCGAATCAAAAAACATCAAAGAGAATCGAAACGAATCGAATCGAATCAAATCGAATTGAAAAGAATCGTATCAAATGAAATCTAAAAGAATCGAATCGGGATCCCTGGGTGGTGCAGCGGTTTACCGCCTGCCTTTGGCCCAGGGCGCGATCCTGGAGACCCGGGATCGAATCCCATGTCGGGCTCCCGGTGCATGGAGCCTGCTTCTCCCACTGCCTATGTCTCTGCCCCTCTCTCTCTTTCTCTCTGTGACTATCATAAATAAATAAAAATAAAAAAAAATAAATAAAAATAATCGAATCGAATCGAATCGAATCAAAAAGAATGGAATCGAATTGATTCGCATTGAAAAGAATCGATCGAATCGTATTGAATCGAAAAGAATCGAATCGAATCGAATCGAAGAATCGAAACGAAACGAATCGAATAGAAAAGAATCAAATCGAAAAGAATCGAATCGAAGAATATCAAATCTAATTGAAAAGAATTGACTCAAATCGAAAAGAATCGAATCGAAACACAAAGAATCGAATCGAATCGAATTCGAAAGAATCGAATTGAATTGAAATGAGAAGAATCGAATCGAATTGCATCGAATCGAAAATAATTGAATCGAATTGAATAAAAAATAATCAAATCGAGTCGAATCAAAAATAATTGGAATTGAATCGAATCGATAATCGAACCGAATCGAATCCAATCGAGTCGAATCGAAAATAATCGAATCGAATCAAATGGATTCAAAAACAATTAAATCGAATCGAAAAGAATCGAATGGAATCGAAAAGAATCAAACCGAATCAAAAAGAATCGAAAAGAATTGAATCAAGAAGAATCGAAATGAATTGAATCGAGTAGAATCACATCGAAGCTAGGGTAAAAGAATCGAATCGAATCAAAAATTATCTAACTCAATCCAATGAAATCCAAAAGAATTGAATCGAATCGAATCGAAAAGATTCGAATCGAAATGTAACAAGTGGAATCCAAATGATCGAATCGAATCAAATCGAAAAGAATCGAATTGAATTGAATCGATTCGAGAAGAATCGAATCGAAAAGAAGCGAATCGTATCAAATCGAATCGAATCGAAAAGAATCGAATCGAAGAGAATATAATCGAAACAAAAAGAATCGAATCGAATCGAATCAAAAAGAATCGAATCGAAACGACAAGAGGCGAATCGAATCGAATCGAAAAGAATCAAATTGAAAAGAATCGAATCAAATTGAAAAGAATCGAATCGAAAAAATCGAATCAAAAAGAATCGAATCGAATCGTATCGAATCGAAAAGAATCGAAAAGAATAGAATCGAATGGAATCGAATCGAAAAGAATCAATCGAATCGAATTGAATAGAAAAGAATCGAATAGATTCGAATCGACACGAATCGAAAAAAGTCGAAACGAATCGAATCATATCAAAGCGCAAAGAATCGAATCGAGTCCAAAAGAATCGAATCGAACTGAATCGAAAAGAATCGAATCGAACAGACCGAAAAGAATCGAATCGAAGAGAATCGTATCGAATCGAATCGAATAGAACCGAAAGAATCGAATCGATTCCAATCGACCTGAATCGAAAAGAATCGAATCGAACAGTATCGAATCTAATTGAAATGAATCGAATCAAATAAAATAGAAGAGAATCAAATCGAAACGAAAAGAATCGAATCGAATCGAATTGAAAAGAATTGAATCAAATCGAAAAGAATCGAATCGAAATGAAAAGAATCGAATCGAATCGATCGAAATGATCGATTTGAAAAGTATCGAGTTGAATCGAATCAAATCGAAAAGAATCAAATCGAATCGTATGGAATCAAAAAGAATCAAATCAAATCGAATCGAAAAGAATAGAACCGTATTTCATTGAATCGAAAAGAATTGAATCGAAAAGAATCGAGTCGAATCAAAACGAATCGAATCAAATCGAAAAGAATCGTATCGATTTGAATCGAAAAGAATCGGATCGAATCTTATATACTTGAATCAAAAAGAATCGAGTCGATTCAAATCAAAAAAATCAAACCGAATAGAAAAGAATCGAATCGAAAAGAAAAGAATCGATTCAAATCGAAAACCGAAAGGAATCAAAACGATTCGAATGGATACGAAACGAATCGAATCGAAAATAATAGAATCGAATCGTACCGAACCGAAATGAAAATAATCAAATGGAATCGAATTGAAAATAACCGAATCAAATCAAATCGAAAATAATTGAAGCGGGGATTCCTGGGAGGGGCAGCGGTTTAGTGCCTGCCTTTGGCCCAGGGCGCGATCCTGGAGACCCGGGATCAAATCCCACATAGGGCTCCCGGTGCTTGGAGCTTGCTTCTCCCTCTGCCTATCTCTGCCTCTCTCTCTCTCTCTGTGACTATCATAAATAAATAAAAAATTTAGAAAAAAAAAGAAAATAATTGAAGCGAATCTACTAGAAAATAGTTGATTCGCATTGAATCGAATCGAAAAACATCGAAATGAATTGAATTGAAAATAATGAATTCGAATCGAAAATAATCGAATCGAAAGTAATCTTATCGAAACGAAAATAATCGAATCGAATCGAATCGAAAATAATTGAACCGAGTCGATCGAATTGAGTTGAAAATAATCGAATCAAACCGAATTGAATCGAAAATAATCGAATCGAATCGAATAGAAAAGAATCGAATGGAATCGAAAAGAATCGAATCATATCGAATTGAATCGAAAAGAATCGAATCGAAGAGAACCGAAAAGAATCGAATCCAATACAATCGAAAAGAATCGTATCGAATCGAATCGAATTGAATCGAAAAGAATCGATTCCAATCGAATTGAATTGAATAGAATCGAATCGAACAGTACCGAATCGAATTGATAAGATTCGAATCAAGTAAAATCGAAAAGAATCTAATTGAAACGAAAAGAATCCAATCGAATCGAATTGAAAGGAATCGAATCGAAAAAATCGAATCGAAAAGAATCGAGTTGAGTTGAATCGAATCGAATCATATCGAATCGAAAAGAATCGAACCGAATCGAATTGAGTTGAAAAGAACTGAATCGAACTGAATCAAAAAGAATCGAATCGACCTGAATAGAAAAGAATCGAATCGAAATGTAACAAATTGAATCCAAATGATCGAATCGAATCAAATCGAAAAGAATCGAGCAGAATCGAATCGAAACGAAAAGAATCGAACTGAAAATAATCGAATCGAATCGAATCGAATAGAATCGAACAGAATTGAATCGAACGAAAAGAATCTTATCGAATCGAATCGAATCGAATGGAGAAGAATCAAATCGAACCGAATCGAAAAGAACTGAATCGAAAAGAATCGAATCGAAGAGAATCTAATCGAAACGAAAGGAATCAAATCGAATCCAAAACAATAGAATCGAAACGAAAAGAGGCGAATCGAATCGAATCGAAAAGAAGCGAAAAGAAAAAAATCGAATCGAATCGAATCGAAAAGAATCGAATTAAAAAGAATAGAATCGAAACATTCGAATCGAAATGAATCGAATCGAATTAAATCGGTTGAAAAGATCGAATCAAAAAACATCAAAGAGAATCGAAACGAATCGAATCGAATCAAATCGAATTGAAAAGAATCGTATCAAATCAAATCTAAAAGAATCGAATCGGGATCCCTGGGTGGTGCAGCGGTTTACCGCCTGCCTTTGGCCCAGGGCGCGATCCTGGAGACCCGGGATCGAATCCCATGTCGGGCTCCCGGTGCATGGAGCCTGCTTCTCCCACTGCCTATGTCTCTGCCCCTCTCTCTCTTTCTCTCTGTGACTATCATAAATAAATAAAAATAAAAAAAAATAAATAAAAATAATCGAATCGAATCGAATCGAATCAAAAAGAATGGAATCGAATTGATTCGCATTGAAAAGAATCGATCGAATCGTATTGAATCGAAAAGAATCGAATCGAATCGAATCGAAGAATCGAAACGAAACGAATCGAATCGAAAAGAATCGAATCGAAAAGAATCGAATCGAAGAATATCAAATCGAATTGAAAAGAATTGACTCAAATCGAAAAGAATCGAATCGAAACACAAAGAATCGAATCGAATCGAATTCGAAAGAATCGAATTGAATTGAAATGAGAAGAATCGAATCGAATTGCATCGAATCGAAAATAATTGAATCGAATTGAATAAAAAATAATCAAATCGAGTCGAATCAAAAATAATTGGAATTGAATCGAATCGATAATCGAACCGAATCGAATCCAATCGAGTCGAATCGAAAATAATCGAATCGAATCAAATGGATTCAAAAACAATTAAATCGAATCGAAAAGAATCGAATGGAATCGAAAAGAATCAAACCGAATCAAAAAGAATCGAAAAGAATTGAATCAAGAAGAATCGAAATGAATTGAATCGAGTAGAATCACATCGAAGCTAGGGTAAAAAATCGAATCGAATCAAAAATTATCTAAATCAATCCAATGAAATCCAAAAGAATTGAATCGAATCGAATCGAAAAGATTCGAATCGAAATGTAACAAGTGGAATCCAAATGATCGAATCGAATCAAATCGAAAAGAATCGAATCGAAAAGAATCGAATTGAATTGAATCGATTCGAGAAGAATCGAATCGAAAAGAAGCGAATCGAATCGAAAAGAATCGAATCGAAGAGAATATAATCGAAACAAAAAGAATCGAATCGAATCGAATCAAAAAGAATCGAATCGAAACGACAAGAGGCGAATCGAATCGAATCGAAAAGAATCAAATTGAAAAGAATCGAATCAAATTGAAAAGAATCGAATCGAAAAAATCGAATCAAAAAGAATCGAATCGAATCGAAAAGAATCGAATCGAATTGAAAAGAATAGAATCGAATGGAATCGAATCGAAAAGAATCAATCGAATCGAACTGAATAGAAAAGAATCGAATAGATTCGAATCGACACGAATCGAAAAAAGTCGAAACGAATCGAATCATATCAAAGCGAAAAGAATCGAATCGAATCAAAAAGAATCGAATCGAACTGAATCGAAAAGAATCGAATCGAACAGTACCGAATCGAATTGATAAGATTCGAATCAAATAAAATCGAAAAGAATCTAATTGAAACGAAAAGAATCCAATCGAATCGAATTGAAAGGAATCGAATTGAAAAAATCGAAACGAAAAGAATCGAATCGAATCGAATTGAAAAGAATTGAATCAAATCGAAAAGAATCGAATCGAATTGAAAAGAATCGAATCGAACTGAATCAAAAAGAATCGAATCGAACTGAATAGAAAAGAATCGAATCGAAATGTAACAAATTGAATCCAAATGATCGAATCGAATCAAATCGAAAAGAATCGAGCAGAATCGAATCGAAACGAAAAGAATCGAACTGAAAATAATCGAATCGAATCGAATAGAATAGAATCGAATAGAATTGAATCGAACGAAAAGAATCTTATCGAATCGAATCGAAAAGAATCGAATCGAATCGAATGGAGAAGAATCAAATCGAACCGAATCGAAAAGAACTGAATCGAAAAGAATTGAATCGAAGAATATCAAATCGAATTGAAAAGAATTGACTCAAATCGAAAAGGATCGAATCGAAACACAAAGAATCGAATCGAATCGAATTCGAAAGAATCGAATTGAATTGAAATGAGAAGAATCGAATCGAATTGCATCGAATCGAAAATAATTGAATCGAATTGAATAAAAAATAATCAAATCGAGTCGAATCAAAAATAATTGGAATTGAATCGAATCGATAATCGAACCGAATCGAATCCAATCGAGTCGAATCGAAAATAATCGAATCGAATCAAATGGATTCAAAAACAATTAAATCGAATCGAAAAGAATCGAATGGAATCGAAAAGAATCAAACCGAATCAAAAAGAATCGAAAAGAATTGAATCAAGAAGAATCGAAATGAATTGAATCGAGTAGAATCACATCGAAGCTAGGGTAAAAGAATCGAATCGAATCAAAAATTATCTAACTCAATCCAATGAAATCCAAAAGAATTGAATCGAATCGAATCGAAAAGATTCGAATCGAAATGTAACAAGTGGAATCCAAATGATCGAATCGAATCAAATCGAAAAGAATCGAATCGAAAAGAATCGAATTGATTTGAATCGATTCGAGAAGAATCGAATCGAAAAGAAGCGAATCGTATCAAATCGAATCGAATCGAAAAGAATCGAATCGAAGAGAATATAATCGAAACAAAAAGAATCGAATCGAATCGAATCAAAAAGAATCGAATCGAAACGACAAGAGGCGAATCGAATCGAATCGAAAAGAATCAAATTGAAAAGAATCGAATCAAATTGAAAAGAATCGAATCGAAAAAATCGAATCAAAAAGAATCGAATCGAATCGTATCGAATCGAAAAGAATCGAAAAGAATAGAATCGAATGGAATCGAATCGAAAAGAATCAATCGAATCGAATTGAATAGAAAAGAATCGAATAGATTCGAATCGACACGAATCGAAAAAAGTCGAAACGAATCGAATCATATCAAAGCGCAAAGAATCGAATCGAATCAAAAAGAATCGAATCGAACTGAATCGAAAAGAATCGAATCGAACAGACCGAAAAGAATCGAATCGAAGAGAATCGTATCGAATCGAATCGAATAGAACCGAAAGAATCGAATCGATTCCAATCGACCTGAATCGAAAAGAATCGAATCGAACAGTATCGAATCTAATTGAAATGAATCGAATCAAATAAAATAGAAGAGAATCAAATCGAAACGAAAAGAATCGAATCGAATCGAATTGAAAAGAATTGAATCAAATCGAAAAGAATCGAATCGAAATGAAAAGAATCGAATCGAATCGATCGAAATGATCGATTTGAAAAGTATCGAGTTGAATCGAATCAAATCGAAAAGAATCAAATCGAATCGTATGGAATCAAAAAGAATCAAATCAAATCGAATCGAAAAGAATAGAGCCGTATTTCATTGAATCGAAAAGAATTGAATCGAAAAGAATCGAGTCGAATCAAAACGAATCGAATCAAATCGAAAAGAATCGTATCGATTTGAATCGAAAAGAATCGGATCGAATCTTATATACTTGAATCAAAAAGAATCGAGTCGATTCAAATAAAAAAAAAATCAAACCGGGATCCCTGGGTGGCGCAGCGGTTTGGCGCCTGCCTTTGGCCCAGGGCGCGATCCTGGAGACCCGGGGTCGAATCCCACATCGGGCTCCCGGTGCATGGAGCCTGCTTCTCCCTCGGCCTGTGTCTCTGCCTCTCTCTCTCTCTCTGTGACTATCATAAATAAATAAAAATTGAAAAAAAAAAAAAAATCAAACCGAATAGAAAAGAATCGAATCGAAAAGAAAAGAATCGATTCAAATCGAAAACCGAAAGGAATCAAAACGATTCGAATGGATACGAAACGAATCGAATCGAAAATAATAGAATCGAATCGTACCGAACCGAAATGAAAATAATCAAATGGAATCGAATTGAAAATAACCGAATCAAATCAAATCGAAAATAATTGAAGCGGGGATTCCTGGGAGGGGCAGCGGTTTAGTGCCTGCCTTTGGCCCAGGGCGCGATCCTGGAGACCCGGGATCAAATCCCACATAGGGCTCCCGGTGCTTGGAGCTTGCTTCTCCCTCTGCCTATCTCTGCCTCTCTCTCTCTCTCTGTGACTATCATAAATAAATAAAAAATTTAGAAAAAAAAAGAAAATAATTGAAGCGAATCTAATAGAAAATAGTTGATTCGCATTGAATCGAATCGAAAAACATCGAAATGAATTGAATTGAAAATAATGAAATCGAATCGAAAATAATCGAATCGAAAGTAATCTTATCGAATCGAAAATAATCGAATCGAATCGAATCGAAAATAATTGAACCGAGTCGATCGAATTGAGTTGAAAATAATCGAATCAAACCGAATTGAATCGAAAATAATCGAATTGAATCGAATAGAAAAGAATCGAATGGAATCGAAAAGAATCGAATCATATCGAATTGAATCGAAAAGAATCGAATCGAAGAGAACCGAAAAGAATCGAATCGAATACAATCGAAAAGAATCGTATCGAATCGAATCGAATTGAATCGAAAAGAATCGATTCCAATCGAATTGAATTGAATAGAATCGAATCGAACAGTACCGAATCGAATTGATAAGATTCGAATCAAGTAAAATCGAAAAGAATCTAATTGAAACGAAAAGAATCCAATCGAATCGAATTGAAAGGAATCGAATCGAAAAAATCGAATCGAAAAGAATCGAGTTGAGTTGAATCGAATCGAATCATATCGAATCGAAAAGAATCGAACCGAATCGAATTGAGTTGAAAAGAACTGAATCGAACTGAATCAAAAAGAATCGAATCGACCTGAATAGAAAAGAATCGAATCGAAATGTAACAAATTGAATCCAAATGATCGAATCGAATCAAATCGAAAAGAATCGAGCAGAATCGAATCGAAACGAAAAGAATCGAACTGAAAATAATCGAATCGAATCGAATCGAATAGAATCGAACAGAATTGAATCGAACGAAAAGAATCTTATCGAATTGAATCGAATCGAATGGAGAAGAATCAAATCGAACCGAATCGAAAAGAACTGAATCGAAAAGAATCGAATCGAAGAGAATCTAATCGAAACGAAAGGAATCAAATCGAATCCAAAACAATAGAATCGAAACGAAAAGAGGCGAATCGAATCGAATCGAAAAGAAGCGAAAAGAAAAAAATCGAATCGAATCGAATCGAAAAGAATCGAATTAAAAAGAATAGAATCGAAACATTCGAATCGAAATGAATCGAATCGAATTAAATCGGTTGAAAAGATCGAATCAAAAAACATCAAAGAGAATCGAAACGAATCGAATCGAATCAAATCGAATTGAAAAGAATCGTATCAAATCAAATCTAAAAGAATCGAATCGGGATCCCTGGGTGGTGCAGCGGTTTACCGCCTGCCTTTGGCCCAGGGCGCGATCCTGGAGACCCGGGATCGAATCCCATGTCGGGCTCCCGGTGCATGGAGCCTGCTTCTCCCACTGCCTATGTCTCTGCCCCTCTCTCTCTTTCTCTCTGTGACTATCATAAATAAATAAAAATAAAAAAAAAATAAATAAAAATAATCGAATCGAATCGAATCAAAAAGAATGGAATCGAATTGATTCGCATTGAAAAGAATCGATCGAATCGTATTGAATCGAAAAGAATCGAATCGAATCGAATCGAAGAATCGAAACGAAACGAATCGAATAGAAAAGAATCAAATCGAAAAGAATCGAATCGAAGAATATCAAATCTAATTGAAAAGAATTGACTCAAATCGAAAAGAATCGAATCGAAACACAAAGAATCGAATCGAATCGAATTCGAAAGAATCGAATTGAATTGAAATGAGAAGAATCGAATCGAATTGCATCGAATCGAAAATAATTGAATCGAATTGAATAAAAAATAATCAAATCGAGTCGAATCAAAAATAATTGGAATTGAATCGAATCGATAATCGAACCGAATCGAATCCAATCGAGTCGAATCGAAAATAATCGAATCGAATCAAATGGATTCAAAAACAATTAAATCGAATCGAAAAGAATCGAATGGAATCGAAAAGAATCAAACCGAATCAAAAAGAATCGAAAAGAATTGAATCAAGAAGAATCGAAATGAATTGAATCGAGTAGAATCACATCGAAGCTAGGGTAAAAGAATCGAATCGAATCAAAAATTATCTAACTCAATCCAATGAAATCCAAAAGAATTGAATCGAATCGAATCGAAAAGATTCGAATCGAAATGTAACAAGTGGAATCCAAATGATCGAATCGAATCAAATCGAAAAGAATCGAATCGAAAAGAATCGAATTGAATTGAATCGATTCGAGAAGAATCGAATCGAAAAGAAGCGAATCGAATCGAAAAGAATCGAATCGAAGAGAATATAATCGAAACAAAAAGAATCGAATCGAATCGAATCAAAAAGAATCGAATCGAAACGACAAGAGGCGAATCGAATCGAATCGAAAAGAATCAAATTGAAAAGAATCGAATCAAATTGAAAAGAATCGAATCGAAAAAATCGAATCAAAAAGAATCGAATCGAATCGTATCGAATCGAAAAGAATCGAAAAGAATAGAATCGAATGGAATCGAATCGAAAAGAATCAATCGAATCGAATTGAATAGAAAAGAATCGAATAGATTCGAATCGACACGAATCGAAAAAAGTCGAAACGAATCGAATCATATCAAAGCGCAAAGAATCGAATCGAATCAAAAAGAATCGAATCGAACTGAATCGAAAAGAATCGAATCGAACAGACCGAAAAGAATCGAATCGAAGAGAATCGTATCGAATCGAATCGAATAGAACCGAAAGAATCGAATCGATTCCAATCGACCTGAATCGAAAAGAATCGAATCGAACAGTATCGAATCTAATTGAAATGAATCGAATCAAATAAAATAGAAGAGAATCAAATCGAAACGAAAAGAATCGAATCGAATCGAATTGAAAAGAATTGAATCAAATCGAAAAGAATCGAATCGAAATGAAAAGAATCGAATCGAATCGATCGAAATGATCGATTTGAAAAGTATCGAGTTGAATCGAATCAAATCGAAAAGAATCAAATCGAATCGTATGGAATCAAAAAGAATCAAATCAAATCGAATCGAAAAGAATAGAGCCGTATTTCATTGAATCGAAAAGAATTGAATCGAAAAGAATCGAGTCGAATCAAAACGAATCGAATCAAATCGAAAAGAATCGTATCGATTTGAATCGAAAAGAATCGGATCGAATCTTATATACTTGAATCAAAAAGAATCGAGTCGATTCAAATCAAAAAAAAATCAAACCGGGATCCCTGGGTGGCGCAGCGGTTTGGCGCCTGCCTTTGGCCCAGGGCGCGATCCTGGAGACCCGGGGTCGAATCCCACATCGGGCTCCCGGTGCATGGAGCCTGCTTCTCCCTCGGCCTGTGTCTCTGCCTCTCTCTCTCTCTCTGTGACTATCATAAATAAATAAAAATTGAAAAAAAAAAAAAAAAAATCAAACCGAATAGAAAAGAATCGAATCGAAAAGAAAAGAATCGATTCAAATCGAAAACCGAAAGGAATCAAAACGATTCGAATGGATACGAAACGAATCGAATCGAAAATAATAGAATCGAATCGTACCGAACCGAAATGAAAATAATCAAATGGAATCGAATTGAAAATAACCGAATCAAATCAAATCGAAAATAATTGAAGCGGGGATTCCTGGGAGGGGCAGCGGTTTAGTGCCTGCCTTTGGCCCAGGGCGCGATCCTGGAGACCCGGGATCAAATCCCACATAGGGCTCCCGGTGCTTGGAGCTTGCTTCTCCCTCTGCCTATCTCTGCCTCTCTCTCTCTCTCTGTGACTATCATAAATAAATAAAAAATTTAGAAAAAAAAAGAAAATAATTGAAGCGAATCTAATAGAAAATAGTTGATTCGCATTGAATCGAATCGAAAAACATCGAAATGAATTGAATTGAAAATAATGAAATCGAATCGAAAATAATCGAATCGAAAGTAATCTTATCGAATCGAAAATAATCGAATCGAATCGAATCGAAAATAATTGAACCGAGTCGATCGAATTGAGTTGAAAATAATCGAATCAAACCGAATTGAATCGAAAATAATCGAATTGAATCGAATAGAAAAGAATCGAATGGAATCGAAAAGAATCGAATCATATCGAATTGAATCGAAAAGAATCGAATCGAAGAGAACCGAAAAGAATCGAATCGAATACAATCGAAAAGAATCGTATCGAATCGAATCGAATTGAATCGAAAAGAATCGATTCCAATCGAATTGAATTGAATAGAATCGAATCGAACAGTACCGAATCGAATTGATAAGATTCGAATCAAGTAAAATCGAAAAGAATCTAATTGAAACGAAAAGAATCCAATCGAATCGAATTGAAAGGAATCGAATCGAAAAAATCGAATCGAAAAGAATCGAGTTGAGTTGAATCGAATCGAATCATATCGAATCGAAAAGAATCGAACCGAATCGAATTGAGTTGAAAAGAACTGAATCGAACTGAATCAAAAAGAATCGAATCGACCTGAATAGAAAAGAATCGAATCGAAATGTAACAAATTGAATCCAAATGATCGAATCGAATCAAATCGAAAAGAATCGAGCAGAATCGAATCGAAACGAAAAGAATCGAACTGAAAATAATCGAATCGAATCGAATCGAATAGAATCGAACAGAATTGAATCGAACGAAAAGAATCTTATCGAATTGAATCGAATCGAATGGAGAAGAATCAAATCGAACCGAATCGAAAAGAACTGAATCGAAAAGAATCGAATCGAAGAGAATCTAATCGAAACGAAAGGAATCAAATCGAATCCAAAACAATAGAATCGAAACGAAAAGAGGCGAATCGAATCGAATCGAAAAGAAGCGAAAAGAAAAAAATCGAATCGAATCGAATCGAAAAGAATCGAATTAAAAAGAATAGAATCGAAACATTCGAATCGAAATGAATCGAATCGAATTAAATCGGTTGAAAAGATCGAATCAAAAAACATCAAAGAGAATCGAAACGAATCGAATCGAATCAAATCGAATTGAAAAGAATCGTATCAAATCAAATCTAAAAGAATCGAATCGGGATCCCTGGGTGGTGCAGCGGTTTACCGCCTGCCTTTGGCCCAGGGCGCGATCCTGGAGACCCGGGATCGAATCCCATGTCGGGCTCCCGGTGCATGGAGCCTGCTTCTCCCACTGCCTATGTCTCTGCCCCTCTCTCTCTTTCTCTCTGTGACTATCATAAATAAATAAAAATAAAAAAAAAATAAATAAAAATAATCGAATCGAATCGAATCAAAAAGAATGGAATCGAATTGATTCGCATTGAAAAGAATCGATCGAATCGTATTGAATCGAAAAGAATCGAATCGAATCGAATCGAAGAATCGAAACGAAACGAATCGAATAGAAAAGAATCAAATCGAAAAGAATCGAATCGAAGAATATCAAATCTAATTGAAAAGAATTGACTCAAATCGAAAAGAATCGAATCGAAACACAAAGAATCGAATCGAATCGAATTCGAAAGAATCGAATTGAATTGAAATGAGAAGAATCGAATCGAATTGCATCGAATCGAAAATAATTGAATCGAATTGAATAAAAAATAATCAAATCGAGTCGAATCAAAAATAATTGGAATTGAATCGAATCGATAATCGAACCGAATCGAATCCAATCGAGTCGAATCGAAAATAATCGAATCGAATCAAATGGATTCAAAAACAATTAAATCGAATCGAAAAGAATCGAATGGAATCGAAAAGAATCAAACCGAATCAAAAAGAATCGAAAAGAATTGAATCAAGAAGAATCGAAATGAATTGAATCGAGTAGAATCACATCGAAGCTAGGGTAAAAGAATCGAATCGAATCAAAAATTATCTAACTCAATCCAATGAAATCCAAAAGAATTGAATCGAATCGAATCGAAAAGATTCGAATCGAAATGTAACAAGTGGAATCCAAATGATCGAATCGAATCAAATCGAAAAGAATCGAATCGAAAAGAATCGAATTGAATTGAATCGATTCGAGAAGAATCGAATCGAAAAGAAGCGAATCGAATCGAAAAGAATCGAATCGAAGAGAATATAATCGAAACAAAAAGAATCGAATCGAATCGAATCAAAAAGAATCGAATCGAAACGACAAGAGGCGAATCGAATCGAATCGAAAAGAATCAAATTGAAAAGAATCGAATCAAATTGAAAAGAATCGAATCGAAAAAATCGAATCAAAAAGAATCGAATCGAATCGAAAAGAATCGAATCGAATTGAAAAGAATAGAATCGAATGGAATCGAATCGAAAAGAATCAATCGAATCGAATTGAATAGAAAAGAATCGAATAGATTCGAATCGACACGAATCGAAAAAAGTCGAAACGAATCGAATCATATCAAAGCGAAAAGAATCGAATCGAATCAAAAAGAATCGAATCGAACTGAATCGAAAAGAATCGAATCGAACAGTACCGAATCGAATTGATAAGATTCGAATCAAATAAAATCGAAAAGAATCTAATTGAAACGAAAAGAATCCAATCGAATCGAATTGAAAGGAATCGAATTGAAAAAATCGAAACGAAAAGAATCGAATCGAATCGAATTGAAAAGAATTGAATCAAATCGAAAAGAATCGAATCGAATTGAAAAGAATCGAATCGAACTGAATCAAAAAGAATCGAATCGAACTGAATAGAAAAGAATCGAATCGAAATGTAACAAATTGAATCCAAATGATCGAATCGAATCAAATCGAAAAGAATCGAGCAGAATCGAATCGAAACGAAAAGAATCGAACTGAAAATAATCGAATCGAATCGAATAGAATAGAATCGAATAGAATTGAATCGAACGAAAAGAATCTTATCGAATCGAATCGAAAAGAATCGAATCGAATCGAATGGAGAAGAATCAAATCGAACCGAATCGAAAAGAACTGAATCGAAAAGAATCGAATCGAAGAGAATCTAATCGAAACGAAAAGAATCAAATCGAATCCAAAAGAATAGAATCGAAACGAAAAGAGGCGAATCGAATCGAATCGAAAAGAAGCGAATAGAAAAAAATCGAATCGAATCGAATCGAAAAGAATCGAATTGAAAAGAATAGAATCGAAAAATTCGAATCGAATCAAATCGAAATGAATCGAATCGAATTAAATCGGTTGAAAAGATCGAATCAAAAAACATCAAAGAGAATCGAAACGAATCGAAACGAATCGAATTGAATCAAATCGAATTGAAAAGAATCGTATCAAATCAAATCTAAAAGAATCGAATCGAATCGAATCAAAAAGAATGGAATCGAATTGATTCGCATCGAAAAGAATCGATCGAATCGTATTGAATCGAAAAGAATCGAATCGAATGGAATCGAATCGAATCGAAAAGAATCGAATCGAATCGAATCGAAAAGAATTGAATCGAAGAATATCAAATCGAATTGAAAAGAATTGACTCAAATCGAAAAGGATCGAATCGAAACACAAAGAATCGAATCGAATCGAATTCGAAAGAATCGAATTGAATTGAAATGAGAAGAATCGAATCGAATTGCATCGAATCGAAAATAATTGAATCGAATTGAATAAAAAATAATCAAATCGAGTCGAATCAAAAATAATTGGAATTGAATCGAATCGATAATCGAACCGAATCGAATCCAATCGAGTCGAATCGAAAATAATCGAATCGAATCAAATGGATTCAAAAACAATTAAATCGAATCGAAAAGATTCGAATCGAAATGTAACAAGTGGAATCCAAATGATCGAATCGAATCAAATCGAAAAGAATCGAATCGAAAAGAATCGAATTGAATTGAATCGATTCGAGAAGAATCGAATCGAAAAGAAGCGAATCGTATCAAATCGAATCGAATCGAAAAGAATCGAATCGAAGAGAATATAATCGAAACAAAAAGAATCGAATCGAATCGAATCAAAAAGAATCGAATCGAAACGACAAGAGGCGAATCGAATCGAATCGAAAAGAATCAAATTGAAAAGAATCGAATCAAATTGAAAAGAATCGAATCGAAAAAATCGAATCAAAAAGAATCGAATCGAATCGTATCGAATCGAAAAGAATCGAAAAGAATAGAATCGAATGGAATCGAATCGAAAAGAATCAATCGAATCGAATTGAATAGAAAAGAATCGAATAGATTCGAATCGACACGAATCGAAAAAAGTCGAAACGAATCGAATCATATCAAAGCGCAAAGAATCGAATCGAGTCCAAAAGAATCGAATCGAACTGAATCGAAAAGAATCGAATCGAACAGACCGAAAAGAATCGAATCGAAGAGAATCGTATCGAATCGAATCGAATAGAACCGAAAGAATCGAATCGATTCCAATCGACCTGAATCGAAAAGAATCGAATCGAACAGTATCGAATCTAATTGAAATGAATCGAATCAAATAAAATAGAAGAGAATCAAATCGAAACGAAAAGAATCGAATCGAATCGAATTGAAAAGAATTGAATCAAATCGAAAAGAATCGAATCGAAATGAAAAGAATCGAATCGAATCGATCGAAATGATCGATTTGAAAAGTATCGAGTTGAATCGAATCAAATCGAAAAGAATCAAATCGAATCGTATGGAATCAAAAAGAATCAAATCAAATCGAATCGAAAAGAATAGAACCGTATTTCATTGAATCGAAAAGAATTGAATCGAAAAGAATCGAGTCGAATCAAAACGAATCGAATCAAATCGAAAAGAATCGTATCGATTTGAATCGAAAAGAATCGGATCGAATCTTATATACTTGAATCAAAAAGAATCGAGTCGATTCAAATCAAAAAATCAAACCGAATAGAAAAGAATTGAATCGAAAAGAAAAGAATCGATTCAAATCGAAAACCGAAAGGAATCAAAACGATTCGAATGGATACGAAACGAATCGAATCGAAAATAATAGAATCGAATCGTACCGAACCGAAATGAAAATAATCAAATGGAATCGAATTGAAAATAACCGAATCAAATCAAATCGAAAATAATTGAAGCGGGGATTCCTGGGAGGGGCAGCGGTTTAGTGCCTGCCTTTGGCCCAGGGCGCGATCCTGGAGACCCGGGATCAAATCCCACATAGGGCTCCCGGTGCTTGGAGCTTGCTTCTCCCTCTGCCTATCTCTGCCTCTCTCTCTCTCTGTGACTATCATAAATAAATAAAAAATTTAGAAAAAAAAGAAAATAATTGAAGCGAATCTAATAGAAAATAGTTGATTCGCATTGAATCGAATCGAAAAACATCGAAATGAATTGAATTGAAAATAATGAAATCGAATCGAAAATAATCGAATCGAAAGTAATCTTATCGAATCGAAAATAATCGAATCGAATCGAATCGAAAATAATTGAACCGAGTCGATCGAATTGAGTTGAAAATAATCGAATCAAACCGAATTGAATCGAAAATAATCGAATCGAATCGAATAGAAAAGAATCGAATGGAATCGAAAAGAATCGAATCATATCGAATTGAATCGAAAAGAATCGAATCGAAGAGAACCGAAAAGAATCGAATCGAATACAATCGAAAAGAATCGTATCGAATCGAATCGAATTGAATCGAAAAGAATCGATTCCAATCGAATTGAATTGAATAGAATCGAATCGAACAGTACCGAATCGAATTGATAAGATTCGAATCAAGTAAAATCGAAAAGAATCTAATTGAAACGAAAAGAATCCAATCGAATCGAATTGAAAGGAATCGAATCGAAAAAATCGAATGGAAAAGAATCGAGTTGAGTTGAATCGAATCGAATCATATCGAATCGAAAAGAATCGAACCGAATCGAATTGAGTTGAAAAGAATTGAATCGAACTGAATCAAAAAGAATCGAATCGACCTGAATAGAAAAGAATCAAATCGAAAGGTAACAAATTGAATCCAAATGATCGAATCGAATCAAATCGAAAAGAATCGAGCAGAATCGAATCGAAACGAAAAGAATCGAACTGAAAATAATCGAATCGAATCGAATCGAATCGAATCGAACAGAATTGAATCGAACGAAAAGAATCTTATCGAATCGAATCGAATCGAATGGAGAAGAATCAAATCGAACCGAATCGAAAAGAACTGAATCGAAAAGAATCGAATCGAAGAGAATCTAATCGAAACGAAAGGAATCAAATCGAATCCAAAACAATAGAATCGAAACGAAAAGAGGCGAATCGAATCGAATCGAAAAGAAGCGAAAAGAAAAAAATCGAATCGAATCGAATCGAAAAGAATCGAATTAAAAAGAATAGAATCGAAACATTCGAATCGAAATGAATCGAATCGAATTAAATCGGTTGAAAAGATCGAATCAAAAAACATCAAAGAGAATCGAAACGAATCGAATCGAATCAAATCGAATTGAAAAGAATCGTATCAAATCAAATCTAAAAGAATCGAATCGGGATCCCTGGGTGGTGCAGCGGTTTACCGCCTGCCTTTGGCCCAGGGCGCGATCCTGGAGACCCGGGATCGAATCCCATGTCGGGCTCCCGGTGCATGGAGCCTGCTTCTCCCACTGCCTATGTCTCTGCCCCTCTCTCTCTTTCTCTCTGTGACTATCATAAATAAATAAAAATAAAAAAAAATAAATAAAAATAATCGAATCGAATCGAATCGAATCAAAAAGAATGGAATCGAATTGATTCGCATTGAAAAGAATCGATC